>NW_011888784.1:14521541-14527852 GCF_000151845.1 Pteropus vampyrus
ACACCTGTGCTCTGCGCCTTCTGCCTAGAATTCCCTCTCAGATCTAGAATTTCCTTAATTCCACCTACCCTTTAAAACTCAGTTCACTCTGCCTTGGGATCATCCGGGGACAAGAGTCCCATCCTCCTCCTCTGTTCTGCTCTGTGCTGGATGCTGAGGGAGAACCAGCATCTCATCCAGCACATTTTCCAGGCAGGCATCTCATGTCTATCCACGGTGCCCCCAAACCACAGAGAACACAAATCGAGTTCTTCAGGTGCCCTGCTGCTTGAGGTGAAGGTGAACACCCCTCCCAATACCAACTCTTAGGCCTTTTATGCCCTGGACAAGGATATGGGTGGGAGACTCACAAGCTTTTGGACAAGTCCTGCATCCGGGGCTTGCATCCCACCCCGGAACATGGCAGCTTGTAAATTTGGTGCCTCTGCGCTAACAGCCATTTAAATATTGCATTACTCGTGTATTTATGACCCTTCGTTTCTAAAGGGATACAAAACTGGAGGCGGTGGTTGTGGCCTTCATGTGGGGCCTGAAGCAGGGGCAGGATTTAGAAAGGGAGTGGGGAGGACGTGAGAACAACAGTGGAGGACAGGAGCCATGAGGTGGGAAGCTCTGGGAATTGACGTCCTGACCATTTCAATGATCCTCTTTTTGACAAAAGGGATGCTTTGCCTCGGTCATGTCAGAATGGGCAAACGTTCCTTTGTTTAACCAACTAACATGCAAAAAGATGCTTTTCACTCCCTTTTTCAGAGCCTCATTCTAAGCTTAGTAACTGGACTTCGATGTGGCGGGGTGCCTGAGAGCCGGGGGGTGTTGGCGGCAGTCATGGCAGACAGTAGGAAGCCAGTGTAGAGAAGGAGAGAAGGAACATCGTGAGCCCCATGAGATAAAGATCTGGCAGGGCAGGAGGATGCCGGAGCCTGAGAAATCAGCGAGATGCTGCCCCTGCTCCCCATATCCAGATGGGAGGTAGAAACTTTGGGATATCCTCAGGAGGAGATGCGCTAGGTCTGAAGCCCCAATGTCTCCCAGAAGAGACGGGCACAGGGCTGAAGGAGAGGATGGGGTAGAGGTCCCTTTGGGGAGTTTTCCTGGAGAGGAGGTAGTATGCAGGCAACAGGGCAGATATCCTCTGCAGGGTCATTCAGCTGCTCGCATTTGCTATTTTGGGCTGCATCAGATGTCACGTAGGCCTTTGGTACTGGCCAAGACCCCTCCGGAGTGCTGAGAGCTGCCCTTCTAGGAGGGGTCTGCTTGACACTGTCCTGCCCAAGGCCAACATACAGGACAGAAAGGAGGCCCATAGTGACTCCAGGTTGTGGCAATTAGTGTGCTGGTATGTGGTTAGCAACTGGCTCTTTGAAAAAAGTGGGGTACTGGTTTGTAAGTGCTCCCAGTGGAGCCCACATCAAGCCACCAGTGTAATCATACTGACCACCGTTATATAGTCCTTCCACCCTGGACATGAATGACCTCAAGGACAAAGATAGTGCTAAAACAGTGATGAATTAATGAGTTTTAATATCTTTTTACCTTCATTTTTAATATTTACTCATTCATTTACATATTTAGTGTTTAATAATGACTGCTAAAGAACTGGCTTGCAAAATTCTGGAAATTTAATAATCAGCTCTTCAGAGGTGGCACAGGTGAGTTCTGGCAGGCTCGTCACTGGCCGATGCAGGGAGCTCTGTTTCCTGCACAGGGTCCCTTTCCCCCAGAGCTTTCCCAATGTCGGGAGGCCTTGTTCCTGCCGAAGAAAACTGGGCAGGGCAGGACTCCTGACTTCTCTTTTTTTTTTTTCCCCCAGTGTGTAATTTTGTATTCTTTTTTAAAAAAACTATTAAGGTATTGTTGGCATACTACATAGTATTGGTTTCAGGTGTACAACCTAATGATTCAACACTTACATACCTTACGATGTGATCATCACAGTAAGTCTATTAACCATCTGTCACATGCAAAATTTTATTTACGATATTATTGACTGTATTCCCTGTGCCGTGCGCTACTAAGGAGAGCTCAGAGCTGGGACCGCTGAGCCAGCTTGTGAGATGAGCACTTTTTCTGTAACGTAGACGCAGGAATGGTTTGAATTTTTAACCAAAAAGAACAAAGAACATTTAAAACTTGCATTTACAAGTATCTTGAGCTAGAATGGCTATGATAAGACAATGTATCAGTGTTAAACTAAAGTGAAAATTAAGCACCCACCACTCTATTAGTCAGCATTTTTAAGGCTGTATTATTGTGAAGTTCAGAAAGAGAGTTAAAGAATCTATTTAAATGCAAATGTGCCATAAAACCGACTGAGAGCGATGCATCTTCAGAACGCTCTTAGCTCTTCTTTCAGCGGGTTCTGTTCATAATAGTGATGCTATTTTTTTCAACTTAGAGAGTATCTCTGAGAAACCTCGTGTCATTGAATGCAGCTGGTGCAATTACCTGGAGTGGGTGGGGAAGGTACTGGGGGTGGACGTGGGGCTTCTTCTGGGGCAGGATGAGCACATGTGCCCCTATGCCCTCTGGGACTGGCTGAGCAGTGGCATCCACTGGGCAGGGCTTCGGGCTGAGGGTGTTCTTCTGCTTGGAATTGTCCTCCTCTGGCAGTCCTGGTCACAGTGCTCCAGGGGACCCAAAGCTTACCTTGCTCACAGGCCGGGGCACAGTGTGGTGCCCTGACCCAAGGCCTGAATGAGACACTCCTCAAAAGGAGGAAAACAGCGCCTGACTCAGAGGAGGTGATCTGCCAGTGCTGACCACTGAAATTCCTTACTGAGCCTCTGTGATATGCCAGGTGCCCGTGTCATCCTCACAACGGCCCTGTGGAGGAGATATTATTGCCGGACTTGACCGAGAGGCTGGGAAGAGAGGACATGGAGCAGTGGGTGGCCATTAACATTAGGGCTCTGTTGGAGGCAGACTGACTCCAGTCCCCAGCCTGTGTGTGGAGGGGACTGGGCACCAGGCAGCTAGAGCAGAGCTTGGCTGTGGGCCTGGCCTGGTGCTGGGTAAAGCCATCTGCTTCTCAGAAATAGCAGGGTCTCCATCCCCACCAAAGCCTGGGCCTGCTCTGGGAGCGGCCAGGGGACCCAGGGTATGTCAAAAGGCCCACAGGTATCCTTGGGCCTATGCCCTTGGCTAAGAAGAGACTGTGTAGTGTACTCGAAAGCCCCGAAAATCCACAGAACAATTTAAAAACCTCCTGGTTCAAGGTGGACTCTGTCCGGGAAGAGGCAAAGCCCGCCCGGCACAGCTCGCCTCATCTTAGCTGCTGAACTGGGGGCGCCTCAGGGTGGGGCCATGGTCCCAGCACCAGGAGCAGGGCCCAGCTCCTATGGGCAAACAATAAATATGGTGAGATTTTGGAAACTTCTATATAGGTATGTAATATGTATAGGTGCAAGAATGTCTAGATAGTAAAATTTTTAATATAAAATTACTATTTATGTAGCTCTTTTTACTTCTGTTTATTTAGAGTCATTGAGACTTTGGTTTGGAGGACCCTATGGTAAGGTGGGTTGCTCTCCCCACACCTTTCCCCATCCCCTCCTCAAGTACCTCCTCCCCCAAGGACTCACAGGTGAAGCCCCCCACTGTCAGAAGAAGAAATCCAGGGTTGTAAAAACCTCTCCTTCCCTTCTTCTTTCTCTGTTTTGAAGTCATCATGGGTTTCTGGGGTTGCTTTCCACCTGGGAGGAGGGGCTAGGGCCAGAGTAATTTGGGCTGAAGTGGGTGCTCAGGATCCAGAGTAAACTCATTCAGGCCGGGCAGCATCATGCAACTCATCTCTTGGGCATCTGCAGAGGAGAGGGCCCCCAACCTCTGGGAGCATGAGGGGAGTAGCATCTGACAAGGATGCATGAGACAAGCTGTCACCTAGGGAGAGCTCGCCATGTACCAGACACATGCAGTATCTTACGTGGTCTTCCCTCAAGCTCTCTCTGTTTATAAATGACATAATCTTTTAAAAAATTAATTTACTTTCTATTGAGGTAATATTGATTAATAGCATTATATAAAGTTCAGGTCTACAACATTTGCTATCTGTATACTCTACTGCGTGCTCGCCACCAAAAGTCTTGTTTCCATCTGATACCATTTACTGGCCCCACTTTACCCATTCAACCTCCCCCCCACCCCCCGCCCCGCATCCCCCTTCCCCTCTGGTAAGCACCATTCTGTTGTCTGGATCTATGAGATCTATGAGTTTGTTTTTGTTTCATTTTGTTACTTTATTTTTTACCCTTTTTTTATATTCCACATATGAGTGAAATCATACAGTTTTTGTTTTTGTTTTTTTTCAATCTGACTTATTTGACTCAGCATAATACCCTCAAGATCCATCTATGTTGTAGCAAATAGCAGTATTTCATCTTTTTATGGCAGAGTAGTATTCCATTGTGTATATCTACCACATCTTTATCCAATCATCTGTTGGTGGACACTCAGATTGTTTCCATATCTTGGTTATGGTAAATCATGGTGTAATAAGCATAGTGGTACATATATCTTTTCGAATTAGTGTTTTCATATTCTTTGGGTAAATATTGAGAAGAAGAATTGCTGGATCATATGGTGGTTTTCTTAATTTTTTGAGGTACCTCCATACTGTTTTTCATAGTGGCTGCACCAATTTAAAATCCCACCAACAGTGCATGAGGGTTCCCTTTTCTCCACATCCTCACCAACACTTATTTTTGTCTTTTTGATAATAGCCATTCTAACAGGTATGAAGTGATATCTCATTGTGATTTTGATTTGTATTACCATAATAATTAGCGATGTCGAACATCTTTTCACGTGCCTGTTGGACATCTGTATGTCTTCTTCGGGAAAATGTCTATTCCAGATCCTTTGCCTATTTTTTAATCGAGTTTTTTGTTGTTGTTGTTGTTGTTGAATTGTATAATTTTTTATATTTTGGATATTGACCCCTTATCGGAAGTATCATTTGCAAATATCTTCTCCTATTTGGTTGGTTGCCTCTTGTTTTGTTGATGGTCTCCTTTGCTGTGCAGAAGCTTTTTAATTTGATGTAGTCCCATGTGTTTGTTTTTGTTCCCCTTGCCTTGGAGTCAAAGTCACAAAAACACCACTGAGACCAATGCAAATGACATGATCTCGAATAGAGAAAATCCTCAGGAATGTACTAAAAACTATTAAAACTAGTAAATGAGGTCAGCAAAGTTGCAGAATACAAGAGCAATATACAAAATATATATAAATTATACATATAGTATACCAAAAAAGTTATGCTTTTTTTGTTCATAACAGCTTTATTTCTAATAGCTAAGAATTGACAACTCAATTGTCCATCAAAAGTGAATGGATAAACAAATTGTAGTATATCCATACAACAAACTATTACTTAGCAATAAAAAGAAATGAACTGCTGATACATGCTACAACATGGATGAATCTCAAAATAATTATTCTGAATTAAAGTAGCCAAAAAGTACATACTGTATGATTCTACTTATATAACTTTTTTTAAAAATACAAAACAAAATAATCTCTATTGATAAAAAAGAGATCAGTGGTTGCTTGGTGATGGTTTCAAAAACATATAAATATGCCTACATTCAATATCAATTATAAATTATCCCCCAATAAGACAATAAATAAAAGAACAAAAAAGAATTATAGGACAGGAGAGAAGCATATAAGACAGAATATGATTCTTCACTACTGCTCCTCAAAATATAAATGAAAAGTGGCAGCCATCTTTTGCCCTTAATTCAGAAACCCTTGGAGTTTTCTGAACTCCTGCGAAGGAGCTTTGTGTAGCATTTCCCCTCCAATCTTGACTGTGTACAACTTTATAATTTTTATTGTAAAAAAATTGTACTTTTATATACTTGCAGTGGATAATTCAAAAGTGAAATTACGAAAATAATTCTATTTATAATAGCATCAGAAAAAAAAACAGGAATACATTTAACAGAAGTACGAGCCTTGCACACTAAAAACTATAAAACATCGTTGAAAGAAATTAAAGACCTAAATAAATGAAAGCAATCCATATTCATAGATTGGGAGACAATATTTTTAAGATGGCAACACACCCTAATTAATCAACAGATTCAGCACAATGTCTATAAAATCCTAATTGCCGTTTGAGCTGAAATTAACAGGCTGACTTTAAAATTCAGATGGAAATGCAAGGGACTCAGAATAGCCAAAGCAATATTGAGAAAGAACAAAGTTGGAGGACTCAAACCTGCCCATTTCAAATTTACTACAAAGCTACAGTATCAAGAAAGTGTGGCACTGGCATAAAGGCAGACATATGACCAATGAAATGG
>NW_011888784.1:14530717-14538413 GCF_000151845.1 Pteropus vampyrus
GGGACCTATGGGTCGGTTCACCGTGTGTTTTTGTGGCTTTCACTGCTGAACGGATAATAAGAACTAATGTGTTCTGTGTCTGCACTTACCGTCCCGCAAACGTCAGAGTGGATTCTCCTACCCAGGATCGCTGCATATACAGAAGTGCTAGAGGCACGTGTAGACTGCACCCTCCCCTCCGCCCTTTCCTCCCTAAACCATCCCTGGTACAGCAGAAACTACAGAATTCCAACAAGAGGAAGAGAAATCAGTTTTAAAGATTTAATGGCTGCCCAGCTACTCGGAGGCATTTTCTAGTATAACAGCGCCACCTGCCGGGAAAGCCACCAAGTACACTTTTGTGTTTGTTAGGGAAATTATTTCCGAGCTCTTCTTGAAACTGCATACCTGACCCATGGATGCCTTGTGACTCTTTGACCTGACATCCTCTTTTGGGGGTAAATCAACTCAAACTCAGTGACTAACAAGGTGGAAAGAGCCAAAGAGCCATCTCTGTTCAAAAGGAAACGGCATATTCAAGAGCCAGTTGGCCTGGCCCTTCCAGCATCTCAGCTTTACATGAAAAAGTGACAGTGACTCCTTTAGGGGAAACAGCACTCCCACCACACCCCCAGGAGCAAAGCCACTAACGCAGTGAGGTCCTCAGTTCACAAAGAGTCCTCTAATTCCTGGGCCCCGTGCACTGGTTTAGCAAGGCCGATGGCCTCTAGGGCGCTATTGCAACAGCCTGACACCATCTCCATGAAACAGAAAGTGACTGCGATTGTTTGCGCAGGGGATGGAGCTCACAGCAGTCCTAAATGCCTTAGTCAGGAATCCCCTTGATGAACTTTACTACATGTTTGCGGACTCTGAGCTGTTACCAATGGCCTGGATATCTGGCCGGCTATGGGGAAGACTCTGGACTGGCAGGTTACAGACTCCCCACTGTAGGGCAGCAAACTGTGGCAATGAATCGCCAGCTGCTGGTGGGACAGTTGAGTCACTGATGCCGATGTACTTAGTAAGAATTCTTCGATGAGACCAACTGGAATCAAACTGCTGATCAAGCCTTCACTGCCCAGATCACAACCCTGGCTACCCAGATTCACTTGCAGATTTCAGGCTGCCTGGAGGCCAGGCAGGGGAATACTGGAGAACAGATGTGACAAACTCACCACCGGTGCCGGCATCCTTCACATGCCACTCTCCCTCCCCAATTCACCTACGACTAAGTACTTTTAAGAGTCCTCAGATAGCTGCCTTATGCATGCTGTCCAGGATGTAGACTTGCATTTGGTGGAACAGACAGGTTGTAGTGTGCCTACTCCATCTCACTCAGAACCAACACTGAGGGAAGGATTTGAAAAGGTGGCGATGAGAGGAAAGGATGGTTCTGGGGACCCCAGCACCAGGACAAAGGCACAGAGCTGGGGACGCAGCGCAGGCTCTGGGGACAAGAATAGCCCATTTAGTCTACAGCCATGCCACCCTGAATGTGCCTGATCTCATCTGATCTGGGAAGCTAAGCAGGGTTGGGCTTGGTTAGTACTTGGATGGGAGACCACCTAGGAGCACCTGGTGTTAAAAAAAAAAAAAAAAGAACAGCCCATCTAGCTGGGTCCTGAGCAGGAGGAGAGAAGTCTGGCAGAAAGGCTTGGCCTGGGAATTGAGGCAGAGGTGACAAGTATGGGCTTTGCTGGGCAATAGTCGTGAGAAGCCACTGAGGGGAGGGACGCAGGGAGAGAGCCGCGAAGCGAGCTGTGCTTCAGGGCCCTGCTTCCTCTGCCTCCCACAGTTTTTCTTCTGCTCTTCGTCCAACTGTCTCTTTCTCATTCTCAGGTCTCAGCTTAAACCTCACTTGCTCGGGGAAGCCTACCTGATCAGTGCCACCCACCCGTGGCTAGACCATGGCTCCCACAGAATTCTGTACCTTTCCCTCCTTATTCTGGCAATTGTTAACTTAGGCATTTGCAATTGTTTAATTCACACCAGCTTTCCCTGCTAGACTGTGAGAGTACGAAGGCAACATCCACATATAGCCTGTGCGTTGCTAAGGTCAGTCAGTCAGCAAACTTGTAGGGAAAACCTACACCGTGCCCACCATTGTGTTGGGCTCCAACATTCCTAAGGCTGAGGTGTGGACCCTGCCCACTGTTCTCCACTCATTGCCTACACGAACGCTGGAGCCCAGTGTTAACTGCTTGCCTACCCAACGGTGGATCTGGCTGCCAGGGATGTGTATGGAGTGGAGGGAGAAGGGGCGGGTGGCGGAGAGACCAGGCCCAGAACTGAGATCACGGCCCAACGGAGGTCCCAACCAGGCTTTTGTTGGGGCCTGAGCGGCAGGGCTGGACTCAAAGAGTGGAAGCAGACACTACCTGGCCCGTTTTGAGATCCTGGGGATCAGGGAGTCCCAACATGGTACCTTCTGATGCTGGCTCACCTCCTGGAGGCTGCAGGGAGCTGGCTACCAGGTGCTCCCTGGCAACTCTCAGGGCATCACACGGGCTGGCGGGAGGAGGTAGGCTGAGCACCTCCTGTGCCGGGCCCAGAGCTAAGGTGCAAAATCATTATTTCCGATGTTTGTGGCAGATGAGGCTTGAGCCCAGAAAGCCCCAAGACTTGCTCTGAGGGCCCTGACTTGGGGAAGAGACAGGGAGCCCAGTCTCTTTGAACTGGAGCCCCCTGACCTGTAGGGGGCCCCGTACTCCTCAGGGGCCACCTTAGGAAGAGGAGCCTGGTGCAGGGCGGGGGGGAGGCGGGGTACGGGGGAAGGTTGGAGCCCTACTGCCTCAGCCTCAGCCAGCTTTTTCATCATCCTCTGTCTTTTACACCCAAACTTTCTCAGACTGTGGCCTTGAAACAAAGGAATCCATAATGAAAAGGAGTCTGCAACCTGGCTGTGCCCCATGTGGCCTCCTGCTGCCTCATGCAAGGCACACCTGCAGGGGAACTGCCTGGGGCTCCTCATTACAGGCTCCTCTTGCTGGAGTTGGCCCTGTGGGGAGGACCCCTGCCAGGGCTCTGTGCCAACCGGCCCCAGCCCCAACTCCAAGGTCCCTGGGTGTGGTCCCTAATCCCCAGAGACACTGCGAAGAGATAAGGAGAAGTCCTTTCCCTCTCTCTCTCTCAGGATCAGGGATTTATTCGAATGTCAGCAGGACCCCAGAGGAGCCTCCCAGAGCCTTTATCTGGAAAGCAGGGGTTTGATCTAGTGAAGCCCTCCCTACTGCATCCTTAGGTATTTGCCACAAAGGGTGCTCTGCTCACGGAATCTGGCCCCTTCACCTTGCATCCCTAGCTGGAGTCACCTTTGGTGAGAATGACTCAGCAAAACCAGAGAGACTTGCCTGTGTTTGTCTAACCCAGAGTTGCCCTGTGTAACTGGGGTATCCATGTTCCACAGAACACCTTTTAGGGTTCCATAGAACCCAGACTGAGAAACTCCCGGATGACCTTGTTTTTCCATTTTAGCTTTGTATGTAGTAGGTGCTCAATATATATTCACTAAACAAATGAATGCTTGAAGGGGTCATGCCCCTCCCTCCATCACCATCCTGACCTCTCCAGGTGCACTGTCCTTCCTGCCTACTGCCCTCCGCACCCCAGCTCTGACTCCTGTGGTCCTAAGTGCCTGCTCCCACAGGCCCTGTGCACATTCTGCACTGAGCCTGATCCATTATAACCTTCCTAGGAGCCCAGATAAGCTGCTCAGTTTCAAGCGAAGGCTGAACCTCCTCCACCAGGTTTAAAGCGGGGTGGAGCGTTGTTTCCGTAAGAGAAGGGCATAATGAATGCCCGCGGGATCGGCTAAACACATTTCTTGAGGAACTATTGTATGCCAGGCATCGCGTGGTTACTTTGGGACGTTTTCCACTCTAAGAAGTTCTCGGTGCTTTGGGGGTACATTGTTTGATCCAGGAATGACACCAGCCCCCATCCACGTGCCTTGCTCTGGTTCACAGAGAGCCATTTCTGTACATCAACCACACCTGGGGCCTCATTCCGCAGCTCATTCCCACCTCAGTGCAGAGTGGGGATCGGGGCCAGGCTGAGAAAAGGTGAACGCAATGACACACGGTGGGACTGGAGGTTGGGGGCAGAGGGGACAGGTGACTGCAGCTCCTGTGGACTGCTACCAGCCCTGCCATGCCCCATGCCCGAGTCTCTCTCTCTCTCTCTAGTCCTGCTCAGTTCGCAGCAGCTTTCACAAAAGCTGGGTTCCTCCAGCAGCTCGACTCCTTGCTTTCCACTGTTAAAAATAGGTTGAGAACCCTAAAATCTCCACGCCTTAAGATTTTAGGGGCAATTCTAGTCATTTCTGTAGATAATTGTTCTAAAGACCTGTGATGTCTGGTAATGTCTGTCAGTAATTAAAGCCGCGTATTCCCTGGCAAATTCATTCCTTTTAGAAACAAATTATTTCACAGACTCCAATTAAGTAAATTGCTTATTCCCAGTGTGTCGGGAGGCAGTTGGAAGTGTGTTACTTGGAAGCTGTCATGATCTGCACCATGGGAATCCAAGGTCCTTGTCAAGGTGACAAAACATGGACCTTGAGGGCTGCCTGAGCCTCTCCCATCACCACGAAGGGTAACAGGGCTGGGGTGCCAGGGTTAACTAAGGGCCTTGGGCCTTCCTGAGGGTGTGGCCCCCAGCTGGCCAGGCCATGGAGTGACCAAAGTCTGTTGTGTCCTATCAGCTGGGGGTTCTCAAATGTAGGAAAAAAATGTGTGCCGTATTGACAACTATGAATTGTGTAGCTCACACCCTTTGGGGTTATCTGATTCTAGCCTTTTATTGCCAATGTGCTGTTTTATAACTCTAAGTCGTAGATGACTGATAGCAACGCAAAATGATTCTTATCTGTAGACATGCAAATGATTCTGCTGTTGGGACAAACCTCTACCCAGGTGGAAAAGCCAATTCTGGATTCGTTTGCAAGTTCATTTCAATCTTCTTGATGTATAAATGTATCTGTTCTTTGGATTCCTCTCTGAACTGATTGTAATATCCTACAGGTTTTTTCGTTAATAATGAATTAAATAAAATCTTTAACGTGTTCGTTTTACATCTATTAGAGTCATAATTTTACTTTTTGTTGAAAATTATCCTTTAACACAAACTTTAGTGCATCAGAGTCGACCGCAGAGCTGCTAATACCTTAGGTCTGGGGCGGGATTGGGGTGGGCCCGAGAATTTGATTTCTAACAAGTACACGGATCAGACTTTGAGAATTTTGCTTCAGGCTTCCTCCAAGGGCATCCCCGGGGTGACAATTCAATTGTGAGGGAAAATGAGGTGCCTCCCAGAACCCCCACAGAGACCCCACGGAGACCCCACAGAGACCCGCGGAGGCGGCCCAGGTTGGGAGAAGAGGGACCACGCCCACACAGCGGGTGCTGTCTCCCCAGCGCCTGCTCCACAAGTCGGCCCAGCACTGCGCTTTCGTCCATGTGCAGCTGCCACTTGTGCCCTTAAAGCTGGGGTGTTCAGAGGTGGACATGTGGCCTAGGAGGGGTGAGTGGGTTCGCATCACCCGCTGGCCTCCCTCCATGCAGCCCTCCCTCCAGCCAGGGGGCATATTATGTATCAGGCTGATCTCTAGGAACTGGGACCCTAAGAGGGACAGGGAGGCACTCCATTAGTGGACGAGGCGGTAATGAGAATTGGGGTTTGTTTGATAGGTGTGTGAGCCCGACTCTTTAAGGAGCCGCAGCACCTGGGGCACCCAGGTGTTGTTCATTCCGGGACTCCCCTCCCAGCCCCTGTATATCTCTCGAGATCCCACGAGATCTGCTTCCTCTGGGAAGGGTAGTGGAGGCAGCAGTGCTTACAGCCTGATGCCACCATTTTCTGAGTTCCCCTTGATGCTCAGGCTGGGTCGAAAGAGAGAGCAATGCATTGAGGCTGTTCTTCAGGGGCGAGGCTGGAGGAGCAGGCAGCAGTAGTCTCCTGGGATGAATTCATCCATCTGGCAGCGGCCTGCTGGGACAAACAACAGGCCCTAAGGATGTGCGTGAGTACGTGGGTTTTGTTTTGTTTTGTTTTGCATGTGTTTGTGAGTCAGAGACTGTGTTTGTGTATGTATGCGTGTGTTTGCATGGTTTTATTTTTATTATTAAAAACTGCACGAAATCCACTAAACTGACTAAGCCCTCGCTCTTTCTGGATGAGTAGCCCAGCGTGCGCCAGCTGTAGGTTGTGTGCTCGTTAGACGCCTTGCGTTCTTGGAGTAAGGGCCGGGCGTTCATTGGTTTTTATTTGTTTTTTTTTTGTTTTACCTCTGGACAAGTTTGTACTGTAAAAAAAATCGGCTGAGATGGAAGGAGGCCGAGGCCAAGGCCGACAGCACTGCGTATTATTGGGTGGGTTCACATTTAGTTCCTCTGCTCGCCTAACATCTTATTTTCTGATTTGGGAATGTAACCTTGCGTTTGGATTGCTGTGGCCTTTGACTTTGCCATATTTAGGCCTGGTGCCCCTGGAGTCTGTGCTGGTATCTTGGGGCCTTGAGCCCCAGGGCCCTGGATATCTTGGAAGCTAAGGTGCTCAGAGGTGACGTTTTCTCCCCTGACTGGACCTCGGATGGTCCTGCTCTCGCACCTCCATTTGGACAGAACCTGGTCCCTCACTGCTTGCCGAGACCGCCAGGATGAGCCTCACTCCTTGCCAGGCTCCTGGGATGAGCCACTGTCACAATGTGACTTTAACCATTGGGCTAGCAGAAGTTTCAGAGGATTTGAGTTTGTTTGATAGGTGGCATGAGCCAGATTACATATTGAAGATTCTGAGTAGAGGTGACAAAATGCCTAGTTGTCTGTTGGTACTGTCTTGTACTTAGTTTCTTATTTGAGATGCCAGGATGAGAGTTGCCTTAATGTGGTTATGGCAAAATCACTTTGGCATGGTCTTCTGAGATTAGCAGATGTGGGTGAAGGCTGGGAGGGCAAGGTTTTGGGGGGGGGGGATGAGAGAGTGGTGGAACATGTTTAGAGGTGACACAAGAGCCTGAACAGGCAAGTGGGTGTCAAACACTGAGATTCATTATTTAGGTAGGTTGGGGTGGGCTGAGGTTTACAAGCAAAAAACAATTATTATAATTATATGAGTATTTTTACATATAAATTATATAACCTTAACTACACAACGTAGACAATCACAAATTATATATCTATATAAAAAACAAACGTGTAAGTAATAAAAGAAAAGTTACCCAACCCAAACAAGTTAAAAAAATAAGAACAATTTATAGAACAATTAGAAAATTAGCAAGGATATACAGTTCAACATCATCATCAATAAACAGTCTAACGTTTTTAGAAAATTGTACCTAAACACAGAGATACATTCTTTTCAAGCACCTGTGGAACATTAACCAAGGTAAATCATATCCTGGGTCCTAAAGTAAACCTTAACGAATGAAAAGAATTGATATCATACGGGTTGAGTTTTTAACCATAATGGATTCGAAGTAGAAATCGATAACAGAAACACAAATAGAAAAGTCTGCAAACACTTGAAAACTAAACAATACACTTCTAAATAATCCATGGATCAAGGAGGAAGTCTCAGGGGTAATTAAAAATAAAATGAACTAAATGATAGTGAAAACACAACATCAAAATGTGAGATACAGTGGTGCTAAAAGGGATATCTGTAGCACTGAACACTTAAGAAAGAATGTTTCAAATCAGTGTAAGATCCCACTTTG
>NW_011888784.1:14538463-14540646 GCF_000151845.1 Pteropus vampyrus
ACCCAAACAAGTTAAAAAAATAAGAACAATTTATAGAACAATTAGAAAATTAGCAAGGATATACAGTTCAACATCATCATCAATAAACAGTCTAACGTTTTTAGAACATTGTACCTAAACACAGAGATACATTCTTTTCAAGCACCTGTGGAACATTAACCAAGGTAAATCATATCCTGGGTCCTAAAGTAAACCTTAACGAATGAAAAGAATTGATATCATACGGGTTGAGTTTTTAACCATAATGGATTCAAAGTAGAAATCGATAACAGAAACACAAATAGAAAAGTCTGCAAACACTTGAAAACTAAACAATACACTTCTAAATAATCCATGGATCAAGGAGGAAGTCTCAGGGGTAATTAAAAATAAAATGAACTAAATGATAGTGAAAACACAACATCAAAATGTGAGATACAGTGGTGCTAAAAGGGATATCTGTAGCACTGAACACTTAAGAAAGAATGTTTCAAATCAGTGTAAGATCCCACTTTGAGAAACTAGATGAAAATAAGCCCAAAGCAAGCAAAATAAAAGACATAATAAAGACAAGGGCAGAAATTAGTGGCATTGAAAACAGAAAAATAATAGAAACGAATCAATGAAACCAAAACAGATTCTTTGAAAAGATCAATAATATTGACAGACCTCTAGCAAGAATGACAAATTAGAGAGAGAAGAAAAAATTAATATCAGGAGTGAAACGGAATATCACTACAGGTCCTGAATACATCAAAAGATTAGTCAGGGATTAAGTACTACATACAACTCGACACACTTAGATGAAGTGAACCAGTTCTTTAAAAAGTACAAACTACCAAACTTGCCCGATACAAAATAGATAATTTAAGTAGCCCTGTAACTATTTGAGATATTGAATCTGTAATTTTAAATCCTATAAAAGAAATTTACAGGTCCAATGGCTTAACTAGACACCAAACATCTGAAGAATTCTATACTAATGCTTACACCGTCTCTTTCAGGAAATGCTTCCCGGCCCTTTTTATGAATGGGTGGATCTTACATTGTGAGGTTTTACATTGATTTGAAACATTCTTTCTTATGTGTTTAGTGCTACAGAGTTCTCTCTCAGCACTGCTAAAGTCAGCATTAACCTGCTACCAAATTACACAACAATAGTGCAGAAATCTACAGACCAACATCCCTCATGAATACAGATGCACAAACTCCTAACTGTACATTAGCAAAAAGAATTTATCAGTCTGTAAAGGAATTACACACCACATATGATTCCCCACCCCCAGGATGCAATCAATGCTAGTTCAATATTTGAAAATTAATCAGTATAATCCACCATTATATTAGTTTCTTATTGCTAATGTAGCAAATTAACACAAACTAGTAGCTTAAAAACACAAATTTGTTATCTTAGAATTCTAGAGGTCTGAAGTCTAAAGTGAGTCTCACTGGCTTAAAATCAAGGTATCAGTAGGGCTATGTTCCCTTCCGCAGATTTAAAACAGAAATAATCTGTTTTCTCACCTTTTCCAGCTTCTAGAGGCTGCTGGCTCGTGGCTCCCTTCCATCTTCAGAGCCAGCAATGACCACTTGAGTCTTGCTTATATTGCTCTGACACTAACTCTTCTGCCTCTATTTCACTTTTTTTTTTTAAGGTTTTATGGCAGGGGAGTTCACAATTTTTTATTGTGGTAAAATACACATAACATAAAATTTACCATCTTATCCATTTTTAAGTATATAGTGCAGTGCTATTAAATATACTCATGAATTTCGGTAGACGTCACCACCATCCATCTCCATAACTTTCTGTTTTGTAAAACCGAACTCTATATCCATTACATCATAGCTCCCCATTCCTCCCTTCCCCCCAGCCACCACCATTCTACTTCCTGTCTCTATGAATTTGACTACTCTGTCTCTCATGTAAGTGGAATCATACAGTATTTGTCTCTTTGTGACTGATATATTTCACTTAGCATAATGTCCTCAAGGTTCATCTGTGTTATAGTGTATGTCAGAATTTTCTTCCTTCTTAAGATTGACTAATATTCTGTTGTATGTATACACCCTATTTTGCTTATCCATTCATCTGATAATGGACACCTGGGTTGCTCCCATATTTTAGCCGTTGTGAATAGTGCTGCTACAAGCATGGGTGTACGAATCTCTCTTCAGGACCCTGCTTTCAATTCTTTTGTATA
>NW_011888784.1:14540696-14555026 GCF_000151845.1 Pteropus vampyrus
CTGTCTCTATGAATTTGACTACTCTGTCTCTCATGTAAGTGGAATCATACAGTATTTGTCTCTTTGTGACTGATATATTTCACTTAGCATAATGTCCTCAAGGTTCATCTGTGTTATAGTGTATGTCAGAATTTTCTTCCTTCTTAAGATTGACTAATATTCTGTTGTATGTATACACCCTATTTTGCTTATCCATTCATCTGATAATGGACACCTGGGTTGCTCCCATATTTTAGCCGTTGTGAATAGTGCTGCTACAAGCATGGGTGTACGAATCTCTCTTCAGGACCCTGCTTTCAATTCTTTTGTATACATATGCAGAAGTGGAATTGTGGATCCACCAGTAATCCCATTTTTGATTTTCTGAGGAACCACCATACCATTTTCCGTAGTTGACGCCCCACTTTACATCCCCACCAACAGTGCGGGGGCAACAGGGATCCAGTTTCTCCACATCGTCACCAACACTTTTTTTTTTTTTTTTAATTATTGTCATCCTGATCAGTGTGAGGTGGTATCTTACTGGGCTCTTTTTCACATATAAGGACACTTAGGATAGCCTTGGGACCACCCAGATAATCCAGGATAATTTCCCCATCTCAAGGTCAGCTGATTGGGAACCATTTTTCCATCTGCAACCTTAATTCTCCTTTGCCAAGTAACCTAACATTGTCACAGGCTCCAGGGATTAGGACATGGCCATCTTGGGACCTATTATTCTGCCTACAACATCTGACTCCCTGCCTGCTTCCTGGCCCCGTCTCCGGCCTTTTCCCTTCCCCCAGCTATTCCCTGGCCACAACGCCTGTTCGAGTGTCAGCTTGCTGACCTTGTCTTGGTCCCAGGGCGCTTGCCTGCACTGCTCCTCACCTGGAACACTGCCCAGTAGCCCCATGGCCTGCTTTTTTGTACATTTCAGGCTCTGATCAAATATCCCTTCCTCTGGTAGGCTGGCCACCTGCTGTAGAAGGGCTCCCTCCCCTCTGTCACTTTGTCAGCTGCTTTAGTTTTCTCTAAGGTCCATTCTTTATTGTTTGTGCTTTTTAAATCTCTCTCTGCTCCTGTCCCCCTCATTCTGAGCCCTTGAATGGTGTGGGACATAGAGGAAGTTCTCAATGTATATTTGGTGAATTAATGAACAAGTAAATGACAGTCGTCTGTAAACTGTTCTTGATATTTTTTGCCCCTTCCTGTTTCATGTCCTAATGCACTGCCCAGAACTTCCCGAACACTGTTAAGGGGTAATGGTGCTAGCAGGCATCCTTGTTTTGTTTGATTTAAATAGCATAGTCTCTAGGGTTTTATCTTTAAATATAAGTTCTGCTTTTGGTTTGAAAGATTAAAGTACAAGAGTACTTTAAAAAAATATGTGTGTGTATATATATAAGACATGCTTTTTCAGCAAGATTTTACTAGTCCAATACATTCATAGATTTTTTTATTATTATTATTGAAACTTAGTTACATTTTGAGACAATCCCAACTTGGTTGAAATAATATTTTTAATCGGATGTTGAATTCTCTTTGTTAATATTGTGTCTAGGGGATTTGAGTCCGCAATCATGAAGGAGATCGGCTGAGACTTTTCTTTTCTCTCCGTTGTTCCTTTGTCTCCAGCCAGCACTTTATTCCCTCAGCTGCCTCTGGTCTGTTGATCAGCCTTCTCTGGAAGGCCCGGTGTTCAGGATGGAGTCAGGTGGGCTGGGCTGAGTAACAGTGGAAGTACTGAAGAGTAAACATTATGCTGTTTCTTTTCTCTTTTTGCAGTTTTAAATGTTTCATTGCTAGAGTCAGAGTAAGGCATACATACATTGGCGAAGAAGGACCAGATTTACATTCTTCTGGATAGGATCCTCTTCCAGCTGCCCAGCTGCAGAGGGTCCTTGGTGTGATCTGGCACACAGCTAGGTGCAGCTGCCCCCACCACAGGCACCAGCCCTAGCAGAGGCAAATAATGAGGACAGCAAAAGGGGGAAATCGTTTGTTAATGCCATCTGTCAAGGTATTATAACTCCTCAAAGAGGCAGGCATTTTAAAGATGACAGAGGCCCAGAGAGATTAAGGGCCTCGCTAAAGATCCTTCAGCTGACAAGTGTGTTTGAACCAGTGACTATCTGACTGTTCAAAAGTCTCAGTTATGACAGAGACTGTGTCCCCCATAGGATGTGCCGTGCAACGTTCGTTCCCTGCTGTCCTGAAATCTGGCAAAGGCCCAAAGTGGAGTCAGAAAGTACAGATTCTTTCCGGCCTATGAGTCAGGAGCTGAAGCAGTCAGGGCAGACCCTGCACACAGGCTCACAGGGAGGTGCCAGTTTCCCACCCAGCTCTTCTGCCTTCGGACGGACGTGTACCATGCTTAACCCTGGTGTCTGAACAGGGAGGGGTGGGAAAGACTAGCCTTTCTGAGGAATGTCAGCTTCTCCCCTTCCTCAGAGTGTGTCTCCATTCAGGTAGATCGGGGTGGAGGTGAGTGGAGGGGACCTGCCTGGAGGGGAGCCTGGCACTGCACACCCTGCTCATCCACTTAGGCTGTGAGCTTGCCAGGGGTTGGGACCTCTAGTTCCTGAGTCGAGAAGCAAGATGGCAAAGGAACACACAGCGTGGGAGTTGGCCCCAGAAGGCCGTCCCCACCCCATCCTTGAGGGGAAGTGCAGGGAAGAGCGAGGGTGAAGCTGCCTGGGAGATTCCCCAGCCACCTCCACCTCCACCAAGAACACTGTGGGAAGGAGAGCAGAAAGGAGTGAGCTTCAACTGAAGCTCGGGACTAAATATCGGAATGAAACACACGAGGGTAGCTAAAAAGTTGTGGAATTAGGCCTAAGTGTTCTTCAGGGAGCTGCTTCCAAGTGAAGAACTTGGGGACAGATATGGGAAGAGGCCAAACCATTTCAGGTTAAGGCTCCTCAGTACGCGCGTTCCACACTGTTGGACGACTGAGTGGGTGCCTGCAATCTCCCCAGGTGCAAGTCTCCAGGTAAATACTGGACTCAGCAGGCACTTGGAGAAGTAAATGCTCCACGATTCATTTGACACACCCTTTAGTTTGATTCTTTGCCGTGAACCCCTTAGTTTGAACAAACAGCATCCCCACCGGGCCTTTGGAGATGGTTCAGGTCTTCCGCTTGCAGCTCCCTGCAGCCTCATCCCCCACATCAGTGACTGCTGGAAACAGGCAAGTGTCCCAGCTGGGCGATGAACTGTGAGAGGCACGCTGGGAGGAACAAGGTTCTAGAAAAGGTTTTCTTGCCTCTGAGAGATGGACTTTCTCTGATGGGGTCTTGGGGGAGGGGATATGAGACTTCCAAGGAGAGGAGGGGGTAGGGCTGGTGAAGTCGAGCTTCCCTCTGGGTTGCTCTCATTGAGGCGATAAATGTCCTTGTTTTTATGGTTCTCGAAAGCGGAGTTCATATTACTTGGAGCTGGAAGCATGGAATCTTCCAATTTATAAACACGATTTATCTATTTTCTAGATCTTCTTTAATTTCTTTATTGTGCTTTGTTATTGTCAGCAAAATGTCTTAAATATGTTTCATTGAATTTAGGCCTATCATGGCTTTGTTGCTTTTGGACATATTTCTAATTTCTAGTGCTTACCGTTCGTTTTTGTAGATCTGAATGTCGTCTGCTACCGCTTCCTTTCAGAGTGAAGAATTTCCTTGATCATTTCTTGTAGTTCAGGACGATTGGCAACAGAGGCTCTCAGGTTTCATTTATATGACAATATCTTTATTTCACCTTCAATTTTTTTGTTTACCTGTTTTCTTTTTATAGTACACACCGGTGGTTTTTAGTATGTTCACAGAGTTCGTACCATATCCACCATCTAACCAGAACATTTTTACAATCTCTAAACTAAACCCCTGCCTATCTCCAGTCACCCCGCATTCCCTCTTCCTCAAGGCCCTGCTAAGCACTAACCTAGTTCTGTCTCCATGGATGACTAATATGAAAATTTCATATAAATAGAATCATAAAATACATGTCCTCTTGTGTCTGGCTTCTTTCATATAGTAAGTGTTTATGGTGCATCCATGCCATAGCTTCATTAGTACTTTATTCCTTTTTTTTTTTTTTTAAGATATTTCTTTTAGAGAAGTTCTTTAGGTTCACAAGAAAATTGAGAAAGTTACAGAGATTGTCCACATATCCCTTGCCCCCACACATAGTCTCTTCCATCACCAATATCACTCACCAGAGTGGCGCATCTGTTATCAAGGATGCACTTGCACCGACACGCCACAGTCACCCAAAGTCCATAGTGTACCTCATGGTTCATTCTTGGTGTGTATTCTGTGATCTAACGTTAATGGTACATACCCATCATCATAACACCTCTCAGAGTATTTTCACTGCTCTAAGAATCCTCTGTGCTCTGCCTGTTAATCCCAACTTCATCACCACCACTGATCTTTTTATTGATCTCTATCATTTTGCCTTTTTCAGAATGTCAAATAGTTGGAATCCTACAGTATGTAGCCTTTTCAGATTGGCTTCTTTCACTTAGTAATGTGCATTTAAGATTCCACCATGTGTTTTTATGGTTTGGTAGCTCATTTCTTTTTAGCGCTGAATAATATTCCATGTTCCACGGTCTGGATGTACCACAGTTTATGAATCCATTCACCTACGGAAGGACATTTTGGTTGCTTTCAAGCTTTGGCAATTATGAGTAAAGCTGCTGTAAACATCCATGTGCAGGTTTTTGTATAGACGTAAGTTTTCAATTACTTTGAGTAAACATTAAGAAGTTTGATTGCTGAACCATGTGGTAAGAGTGTGTTTAGTTTTGTAAGAAGCTGCCAAACTACCTTCTAAACTGGCTATACCATTTTGCATTCCCACCAGCAATGAGTGAGAGTTCTTGTTACTCCTCATTCTCTCCAGCATTTGGTGCATTCTTTTTTTGTTGTAAAACAACAACAACAACAACAACAAAAACCAACCATTTAACTGTACAGTACAGTTTTCACGTTGTTGTGAAATTATCCATTAAACAGCGACTCCTTTTACCTCCTCCCCTCAGCCCTAGTAACTATAATTCTACTTTCTATTTCAATGAATTTGACTACTTTAGATATCTCATATAAGTGGAAACATAATATTTGTGTTTTTGTGGCTGGCATAGTTCACTTAGTATAATGTCCTCAAGGGTCATCCATGTTGTAGCATGTGACAGGATTTCCTTCCTTTTTAAGGCCAAATAATATTCCATACATTTTGGCTATTGTGAATAGTGCTGCTATCAACATGGGTGTGCAAATATCTCTTCGAGCCCCTGCTTTCAGTTCATTTGAATATATACCTATAAGTGGGATTGCTAGAAGTTTTTAATTTTTCGAGGAAACTCCATATTGTTTCCACAGTGGTTGCAATGATTTTACTATCCCATAAACAGTGTGCAAGTTCCAACCTCTCCACATCCCTGCCAACATTTGTTATTTTCTCTTCTCTATCACCCATACTAATGGGTGAAAGGTGTTATCTAATTTATTTTGATTAGCATTTCTCTGATAATAAGTGATGTTGAGCATCTTTTCATATGGTTGTTGGCCATTTGTATATCTTTGGAGAAATGTCTATATAAGTCTTGTGCCCATTTTTAAATTGAGTTTTTTGGTTTTTCATTGATTTGTAAGATTTCTCATATTCTGGATATTAACCTCTTTTGTCAGATATGATTTGCAAATATTTTCTCCCTTTCCATAAGTTGCCTTTCCACTCTGTCGATTGTGTCCTTTGACACACAAAGTTTTTAAGTTTGATATAGTCCTATTTGTGTATGTTTTCTTTTGTTGCCTGTGCTTTAGGTGTCATATCCAGTAAATCATTGCCAAGCCCTATGTCATGAAGCTTTTCACCTGTGTTTATTTCCGGAACTATTATAGTTTTAGGTCTTATGTTTACATATTTAATTCATTTGGAGTTAAATTTTTATATGGTGTAAGATAAGTGTCAAAGTTCATTCTTTTACATATGGGTATTCATTTTTTCCAAAAATTTATTGAAGAGACTACAGCACCTGGTCTTCCTAGGTGGTCTCCCATCCAAATACTAACCAGGCCTAACCTTGCGTAGCTTCTGAGATCAGTTGGGATCGGGCATGTTCCCTTTTCCCTATTGAGTGGTCTTGGCACTCTTGTTTAAGATTATTTGACCATATACATGAGGGTTTATTTCTGGACTTTCTGTTCTATCCCATTGGTCTATTTGCCTGCTTTGGGCCAGTACCATACTGTTTTGATTATTGTAGCTTTGTAATATGTTTTGAAATAAGGAAATGTGAATCCTTCAACTTTTTTTTTTTTTTTTTTTCAAAATTATCTTGGCTATGCAGGATCACTTTAGATTCCACATGAATTTGAGAATGAATTTTTCCATTTGCAAAAAAAACGCTGTTGGGATTTTGATAGGAATTGCATTGAACTTGTAAATTGCTTTGAGTAGTATAAACATTTAACAATATTAAGTTGTCTAATTCTTAAACATAGATCATCTTTTCATTTAATTGTATTTTTTTAAATTTCTTTCAGCTATGTTTTATGATTTTCAGTGTATATCTTTTATCTCCTTGGCTAGGTTTATTCCTAAGTATTCTTTTTGATATTGTTATAAATGGAATTGCTTTCTTAATTTCCTTTTCAAATTGTTCATTGTTACAGTATAGAAATGCTACCATTTTTGTTTGTTGATTTTGTATTTAGGAATTTTGCTGAATTTGTTTATTCTAACAGGTTTTTTTTTGTGTGTGGAATCTTAGAGTTTCTACATATAAGATTATGTCATCTACAAAGATAATTTTACTTCTACTATTCCTGTTTGGATACTTTTTCTTTCTTTCCTTCCTTCCTTTTCTTTTTCTTTTTCTCTCTTTCTCTCTTTTACTTCCTTCCTCCTTCCCTCCCTCATCTTCTTTCTTTCTTTCTCTTTTCTTTCTTTTTTTTTGTGCATTGGGTGGAGTGTTCCATATATATCTATTATGTCTGATTGCTTTATGGTGGTGTTTAATTTTTCCATTTAACGGCTTATTGATTTTCTGTCTGGTTGTTCTATCCACTATTGAAAGTGGGGAGTATGCTTACTAGTATTGTGTTGAGTCTGTTTCTCTCTTCAATTATATCAAAATTTTCTCTGAGGTTTGGTGAAAAAAATATTTATACCTGATATATCTTCTTGGTCAATTGACCTTTTGTAAAAAACAAACAAACAAAGATTCTATAATGTATTTCTTTGTCTTTTGCAACAGTTTTTGATTTAAAGTCTGTCCAGTTTTAGTATGGCCATTTCTACTTTTTTGGTTACCATTTGTATGAATATCTTTTTCCACCTTTTCAGCTTATGTTTGTCCCTAGATCTAAAGTCTCTTGTTGAAGACCTATAGTTGGATAACATTTTTTTAATCCATTAAGTCATTCTCTGTGTTTGATTAGGAAATTTAATACAATTTACATTTAAAGTAATGACTGATAGGGAAGGACTTATTATTGCTATTTTTCATTGTTTTCTCTATGTCCTGTAGCTTTATTATTCCTCCTTTCCTCTCTTACTGCCTTCCTTTCTGCTTCACTGATTTTTATAGTCATATGATTTGATTTCTTTCTCATTTCCTTTTGTGTATATTCTATAGATATTTCTTTATGCTTACCACTGCAATTAAGCATCTAAAAATTATAGCATTCTTTTTTAAACTCATAACTTGAATTGCATACAAATTCTTCTTTACAGCTCCACTCCATGCACTTTGTTACTAATGTCACTAAATACATCTTTAAATATTTCATACCTACTGATATGGATTTATGGTTATTTAAACATTTTTTTGACATTTAAATTTTATGCATCAAAATTAGAATAGTAGAAGTTACTACATTTGTTCATGTATTTACCTTTATTGGAGAGCCATATATTTTCATACACCTTCATGTTGCTATCTACCATTATTTCATTTCAACTTGAACTGCTTTTAGCATTTCTTGTACAGGAGGTCTAGAGGTAATGAACTCCCTTAGCTTTTGTTTATCTGGGAAGGTATTAATTTCTCTTTCATTTTTGAAGGACAGTTTTGCCAGACACAGTATTCTTGGTTGAGTTTTTTTCTTTTAGCACTTTGAATATATCAGACCGCTCTCTTCTGGCCTTCAAAATTTCTGCTGAGAAATCTGGTGATTTTATGGAAGTTTTTTTATGTGATGAATTGCTTTTCACTTGATTTCAAGATTCTCTTTGTCTTCGACTTTAGACAATTTGATTATAATGTGCCTTGGTGTAGTTTGCTTTAGATTTATTGTAGTTGAGTTTCTTTACGCTTCTTGAATGTGTATGATTGTTTCTTTCCTCAGATTTGGGAAGGTTTTTTTAGCTATTATTTCTTCAAATAAGCTCTCTGACCCTTTCTCTTCTGAGATTCTCTTAATGTGTATATTGATGCCTCTGATGATGTTCCATTAGTCCCATAGGCTCGCTCCTTCTTTTTTTTTCCCTTGTCTAACTCAGTAATTTCTAATGGCCTGTTTTCACATTTGCTTGCCTGATCAAGTCTATTGTTGAACCCCTGTTTTGAATTTTTTAGTTGTTATTGTATTTTTCAGCTCCAGAATTTGGTTCTTTTTTTTAGTTTCTCTCTCTCTGTTGATATTCTCATTTTGTTCATGCACGACTTCCTGATTTAGTTTAGTTGTTTATGTTCTCTTTTAGTTCACTATTTTTATAACAGTTTTTGTATTCTTTGTCAGGTAGCTCACAGATTTGCATTTTTTTTAGGGTTGGTTTGTGAAGTTTTATTTCATTTCTTTGATTTGGCCTTGTTTTTTTTGTTTCTTTGTAACACACACACACACACACACAATTTTTTTGCTGGAATTTGGGTATTTGGAAAACAAACAAACAAAACAACCATCTCTCTGTTTTTGCATACTGACCTTTACCAATCAGCCTAGCTATAGGTTCTAAGACCACTGATTTTTAATTTTTTTTGACCTCTTGTTCCCTTTGGTGTCTGCTGTAATGTGTTGCTTGCCTGTGTTTTCAGCAGCTTACAAATTCTGGTACTGGTTCTGTGAGTGCTTTGAATCAAGGAAAGCAGAAACCAGTCCTTCAAGTTGCCCCCAGATAAGCCAGAATGTTGACTACATAGTTTACTCTCTTGTTTCTAACCTGAGGGAGGAGCAGAGATTTCCCTAGTTGCTCTGTACTATTCCACATAGAGAGAAGGGCATGAACAAGTGCACTAATGTGAATTTTCCTTACCCTTTTCCTGGAATTCCTTCTTGGTTTTACAATGGCCTGGATGCTGTAGTTTCTCAGTTGGTGTCTAGTGTTGTTACAGACGTTTTCTGGTCTGTGTATTGTTGTCTACTCGGTGTATTTAAAGGGGAAGGAGGACCTGTAGCTTCCTAGTCCACCATCTTGTGATGTCACTCTCCAGTAATTCATTCCTTTTTGTGGCCGAATAACGTTCCATTGTATGGAGAGATTAGATTTTATTCACCCATTCATCAGTTGGTGGACATTGGGTAGTTACCACTCTTTGGCTATTATGAATAATGCTGCTATGATTGTGTACAAATTTTTATGTAGCTACATTTTCAGTTCTCTTGGGCATAAATCTAGGAGTAAATTACTGAGTCTTATGATCATTGTTATGTTCAGCTTTTTAAGAAAACTGCCAAACTGTTTCCTAAGGCAACAGCAACATTTTACATTTCTACCTGCAACGTATGAAGTTTCTAATTTCTCTACATTCTCAGCAAAACTTATTGTCTTTTTTATTATAGCCATCCTAATGGGTATGAAGTGATATCTCATTGTAGTTTTGATTTGCATTTCCCTGATGGCTAATGATGTTGAGCATCTTTTTATATTCTTATTGGCCATTTTGCATATCTTCTTTGGAGAAATATCTATTCAAGCCCTTTACCCATTATTTAATTGGGTTGTTTTTGTTGTTGAGTTGTAAGAGTTTTTCATGTATTCCAGATATAAGTCCTCCTCTATTGGATATATGATTATGATTAACCAGTATTTTTCCCATTCTGTGGGTTGTCTTTTCACTCCCTTAATGGTTGCTTTTGAAGCACAAAGCTTTCAATTTTGATGAGTTCCAATTTATGTATTTTTTCCTATTTTTGCTGGTGCTTTGGTTTTGTATCTAAGAGACCACTGCCTAATTCAAGGTCATGAAGATTATGCCTATATTCTTTTTTAAGTGTTTTGTAGTTTTCATTCTTATAGTTAGGTCTTTGATACATTTTGGGTAAATTTGTAAAAATATGGGAAGATGTAGGGATCCAGCTTCCATCTTCTGCATGCAGGTATGTAGTTGTCCCACCACCATGTGTTGAAAAGGCTGTTCTTTCCATTAAAATTTCTTTCTTGGCATTCTTGTTGAAAGTCAACTGACCATTAATGTAAGAGGTTATTTATAGACTCTCAGTTCTATTTCATTGATCTGTACCTCCGTCCGCATACCAGTACCACACTGACTTGATTATTATAGCTTTGTAGTAAGACCGAAAATCAGAAAGTTTAAGTACTCCAACATTTTTCTTTTCTTTTTCTTGCTTTTCAAGATTATATTATCTATTCTGGGCTTCTTGAATTTCCATATGAATTTTAGGTTGTCAATTTCAGCAAAACAGGCATCTGGCTCAGTTGGGGGAAATACTACCATCTTAATAATATTAAGCCTTTTAATTTATGAACATGTGATGTTTAAGTCTTTAATTTCTTTTGGTGACTTATTTTTATTTTTCAATATATAAGTCTTGTACTTTTTTGTTAAATTCATTCCTATTTTATTTTTTTGATACTATTTTAAATGAATTGTTTTCTTAATATTTTTAAATTATTCATTAGTAGGGTATAGAAACATGACTGACTTTTGTATATTGATTTTGTATCCTGCAAACTTGCTGATCTCATTTAGTAGTTCTAATGGATTTTTGGTGGACTCCTTAGTATTTTCTATATGTGAAATGATGTTATCTGCAAATAGACATAGTTTTGTTTTGTTTTGTTTTTTCCCATTCTGGTTGCTTTTTCTTACCTAATTGCCTTGGCTAGAACATCCAGTGCAGTGGCAAATAGACATGGCAAGAGTAGACATCCTTGTGTCCTTGATTTTAGGGGGAAAGCATCTAGTCTTTCACTATTAAATATGATGGTAGCTATGGATTTTTCAGAGGCTCTTCATTATTCCTAGTTTGTTGAGCGTAAGCATGAAAAGGGTGTTGGATTTTGTCAAATGTCTCTGTTGCATCTATTGAAATGATCATGTGGTTTTGGTCCTTTATTTTATTAATAGGTATATGACATGGATCTCATGTTGAACCCAACTAACCTTGGATTCCTAGGATAAATCCCAGTTCATCATGGTGTGTAATTCTTTTAAGATGCTGATGGATTTGGCTTACTTGTATTTTGTTGACGATATTTGCATCTATAATCATCAGGGATATAATCTTTAGTTTTGTTTTTTTCCTTTTCTCATGATATATTTGTCTGGCTTTGGTATCAGGATAATGTTGGCCCTATAGAATGATGTGTTCCTTTCTTTTTTTTTTTTTTTAATGAAAGAGTTTGTAAAGGATTGATGTTAATTCTTCTTTAAATAATTAGTAGATGTACTGGTTTGAATGGCGTTTTCCCCAAATTCATATCAGAAACTCAGAATGGGACTTAATTTTGAAGTTAGGTCTATATTAGTTTCCTGGAGCTAAAGTACCACATACTGAGTGGCTTCAATAACAAATTTATTGTTATGGAGTTCTGGAGACTAGAAATCCAAAATCATGGTGTTGGCAGAGTTGGTTCCTTCTGAGGGATACAAGGGATATTTCAAGCTTTTCTCCTAGCTTCTGGTAGCCTCGGGCATTTCTTTACTTGTAGATTTTTTTCCTTATATGATCAACTTCTCTGTGTGTCTGTCTCTGTGTCCAAAATTCTCCTTACTATAAAGACATCAGTCATTGGATTAGGGCCCACCCTAATGACCTCATAATAACTTGATTGACCTCTGTAAAGACCTTATTTTCAAATAAGATCACATTCTGGGGTACCGAGGGTTAGGACTTTAACATATTTCTCTTGTGTAGACACAATTCAACCCATAATAGCTTTTTTGCAGATATAGTTAAGAGGAGGTCATACTCGAATAGGATAGGTCCTAAATCCAATATAACCAGTGTCCTTAGGAGAGATACACACACAGAGCATAATGCCTTAGCTACACAAAAGCAGAAATTGGAGTGATGTATCCACAAGCTAAGGATTGCCAGCAACCATGGAAGCGAGGAGAGAGGCTTGAGGCATAAGAACTCCTCAGAACCTCCAGTCTCTGTCTTACCGCCTTTTGGGTCTCAAATGCATGTATTTGATCATTAAACCTGTTTCTTCCTCAATCTTTTTCTCTATGGTTCACTTTGGAAATTTTTTGACTTATGTTCAAGTTCAATGATCTTTTTTCCTATTGTGTCCAATTTGCTGTTATTCCCATTCAACTATATTTTTGATATTTTTCAATTTTAGGATTCTTTTCTAGTTTCTAAATCTCTTCTGAAATTTCTCATTTTTATCAGTTGTTTTAGTATCTATTTTATAAAATTTATTTTGATGAATTTGCCTGCTAAGTGCAATTATCAGGTTATTGGTGAGTCTGCTTTTACTGACTTTTAAAAAATAAAGGTCACTTTTTAATTTCATCTATTACTTTTTCATGTATACATTGTGATTGATGCACTAAAGAGATTCTTTATCTTCCTCAGAAGAGTGCTTTTATCCAAGAAGGCAGTTAAATTATTGGCAGATCAACTTGATGTTAGAGGCTTGGTTTTATTCTTTGTAAGTCTGGTCGTTTCCTGTTTAGTCATTGTCCCTAAGAATAGCCCTAAATCTTTAAGAAATGGATTTATTCCTACACATGGCCCTTCTTGAGTTTCAACATAAAGTCCGAAGTATTTATCAAGCCCCTCCAAATCTGAAGAATGTAAACACAAAACTCTTTTTAGTACCAGCCAACTGCTCAGATCTCTGCCCTGTTGTTTTCCCCTGAGCTTCTTGGAGTCTCACAGCCAAGGGTTTGAGGAAAGTTCGTATGCAGATTTGGGGACTCCTCTTTCACTTCCTCCTATTTGAGATTTCCTTCTTCAATTTCCACCCACTCTGCTTAATAATATCCCTGACTCCTCAACCTGCGACAGTCACTATCTGTGTGAACACTACCTCTAGTGTGCTGTGTGCACTGGGGATGCTCTCTGGGGAAAAGCGCTATATATGTATCATCTTACCCAGTGAAGCTCTTCCCCCTCACCCCAAAAACACAATAAACACCTTTATTACAGGAGCTAAGACAGGGGGAAGATTTATTTACCTTTCCAGGCCTTGATTTTCCTCAGAAAGAACTCTAGCTCCTTGCCCTCTAGCACACAGCCATCTGCTCGGCCACACTGGCCTGGTCTTGAAGCGATGTGATGCATGCAAGAAGCTTGGCCCGCTGGAACTGCTCCTCTAGAAGACTGCTGATTTTGGCATTCTTTTTCCTTTCATCGTATTTCTTCTCAATTTTCTCTGATCATTTTTTGTTTAAAATCTCTTCCTCCTCAGGAGTCAGCTTGGCCCCCTTCTTGTGGCCCAGGGACAGTGCATCGTGGGATTCATACCACTGTCAGTACAATGTGCTGTCAATGAGCACGATGCAGTTCTTTACTAGGGTCTTGGTGCGGACCAGTTCATTGTTGGATGCATTGTAGACAACATCGATGATCCTTGTTTCGCGCGTACAATACTCGGAGCCCCAGGAGTTCCCCACATCCAGCCCCAAGGCGTGGTACTTCTTGTTGCATCCATGGCCCCAGACTGTGTATGCGGCGGGGGCCAATCTTAGTGTTGGCAGCAGGACGTCCCAGCTCATATTTTCGCTTCTTGTGGCAGGGCTTTCTCTTGCCCCTGGTCCTTCAGTGCTTGTGCCAGTTGTCCCAAGAGATGCCCATGGCTCGGTGCCGGCTGGAAAGAACTAAAGGTCCTTTTTAACAAGGGTTAAAATCCCCTATTTTCTGACTTTTGTTCATTATCCAGGCCTTCAAATATACTTTAAAAAATTGTTTTCCAGGGTTATTAACTTATTGGCAGGAGGTTTAGTCTGACACAAGCTATTCTCACTTTGCCAGAATTTGTTAACACATTGGGGGCTCGTTTCCCTTTTTTGATAGTGATTTTGTAATTTGTGGGAGTGTAGGGGCTAGTTTTTTTCATGCCTCTACAGTCCCCCAAAATACATGCATTCTAATTATTTCCAAGTGCCATAAATCTAGACTTTCTTGATCTGTAGACTTCATGAC
>NW_011888784.1:14555076-14655181 GCF_000151845.1 Pteropus vampyrus
AAGTATTTATCAAGCCCCTCCAAATCTGAAGAATGTAAACACAAAACTCTTTTTAGTACCAGCCAACTGCTCAGATCTCTGCCCTGTTGTTTTCCCCTGAGCTTCTTGGAGTCTCACAGCCAAGGGTTTGAGGAAAGTTCGTATGCAGATTTGGGGACTCCTCTTTCACTTCCTCCTATTTGAGATTTCCTTCTTCAATTTCCACCCACTCTGCTTAATAATATCCCTGACTCCTCAACCTGCGACAGTCACTATCTGTGTGAACACTACCTCTAGTGTGCTGTGTGCACTGGGGATGCTCTCTGGGGAAAAGCGCTATATATGTATCATCTTACCCAGTGAAGCTCTTCCCCCTCACCCCAAAAACACAATAAACACCTTTATTACAGGAGCTAAGACAGGGGGAAGATTTATTTACCTTTCCAGGCCTTGATTTTCCTCAGAAAGAACTCTAGCTCCTTGCCCTCTAGCACACAGCCATCTGCTCGGCCACACTGGCCTGGTCTTGAAGCGATGTGATGCATGCAAGAAGCTTGGCCCGCTGGAACTGCTCCTCTAGAAGACTGCTGATTTTGGCATTCTTTTTCCTTTCATCGTATTTCTTCTCAATTTTCTCTGATCATTTTTTGTTTAAAATCTCTTCCTCCTCAGGAGTCAGCTTGGCCCCCTTCTTGTGGCCCAGGGACAGTGCATCGTGGGATTCATACCACTGTCAGTACAATGTGCTGTCAATGAGCACGATGCAGTTCTTTACTAGGGTCTTGGTGCGGACCAGTTCATTGTTGGATGCATTGTAGACAACATCGATGATCCTTGTTTCGCGCGTACAATACTCGGAGCCCCAGGAGTTCCCCACATCCAGCCCCAAGGCGTGGTACTTCTTGTTGCATCCATGGCCCCAGACTGTGTATGCGGCGGGGGCCAATCTTAGTGTTGGCAGCAGGACGTCCCAGCTCATATTTTCGCTTCTTGTGGCAGGGCTTTCTCTTGCCCCTGGTCCTTCAGTGCTTGTGCCAGTTGTCCCAAGAGATGCCCATGGCTCGGTGCCGGCTGGAAAGAACTAAAGGTCCTTTTTAACAAGGGTTAAAATCCCCTATTTTCTGACTTTTGTTCATTATCCAGGCCTTCAAATATACTTTAAAAAATTGTTTTCCAGGGTTATTAACTTATTGGCAGGAGGTTTAGTCTGACACAAGCTATTCTCACTTTGCCAGAATTTGTTAACACATTGGGGGCTCGTTTCCCTTTTTTGATAGTGATTTTGTAATTTGTGGGAGTGTAGGGGCTAGTTTTTTTCATGCCTCTACAGTCCCCCAAAATACATGCATTCTAATTATTTCCAAGTGCCATAAATCTAGACTTTCTTGATCTGTAGACTTCATGACTGTGGTTTTAAACCCTTGATCTATGGTGAAATCAGGTCTCTGGTTACACGATGACATCGTCCTCATCACCATTTACTGCCTGGAAGAGGGGCAGAGTTAGGAAACCACCTTGGTTTCCTTTACAAGGTGGAAGTCTTTCTTACCCACCCTTCCCCTTGTAGGTCTAACTTTATCCTGACTTTATGCAGGGATCTTTAAGTTTCCAACTTTGTTCAGGCCCAAGGCCTAAGCTTCCATTCTCCAACTCTGGTTTTTATATTCATATGGGAGGAAGGGCTTTCATATTTAATAGTTACTTCTGTGGCTTAAGTTTATATATCCTCCCTCCTCCCCCCAATTTTTTCCCGGACTCTACGGATTTTCAGTATTTTCTTGTGAACTCAGCGTCTTGCTTAGAAGTATGTTTGTTGCAATTTATTCAGCCTTTGAGTGTTTTGTAGCAGTGGACCTTTTAGAAAACCTTGATGCCAAAAGGGTAACTATCGTCCTCATTTTTCCCTAGCATTTTATTGGGGTATAATTTACATACAATAAAAAGTACATATCCTAAAATGTGGCTCAATGAATTTAAAAGTAACATATGTGCAAGTTATTACCTAAAGCAATTTATAGACTACTTCCATCATTCGAGATGTTCTCTCATGCTCCTTTCCAGTCTATACTCACCCAGAGATAATCACCCTTGATTTGTTTTGCTTGTTTTTGAGCATGATATCAATGAATACGTCTAGCTTTCCTTGTTCAACATACTTTTTAGACTTATCCCTCTTGTATTATAATTCATTTTTTAAAATTGCCTATTAGTATTCCAATGTATAAATATACCATTATTTGATTATCCATTAATTCGGTAGATATTTGAGTAGTTTCCAGTTTCAGGTTATTATAAAGCTATGAAAATTCTTGTACGAATCTTATTGTGGGCACATGCACTCACTTCTCTTGGTTGTATCTTTAGAAGCGGAATCAGAGTCACAGGGTAGGCCCATATTTACTTTTATAAGAAACTGGCGAGCTGTTCCCAGGTGATGATACCATTGTACACGTCTGCCAGTTGCTCCATGGTCACACCATTCAGCAGGTTTGCAGCGGTATTTCTTTGTGGTTTCATTTTGCTTTTCTTGATGGCTGATGTTGAGCACCTTTTACAATGCCAGTTGTGCATTGGGATAGCTTCTAAATGTGTTTTCAAGTAATTTATTTTTATATTGTTCTTTTGCAATGGCTTTTAAGTTTTTTTTTCTGCATGAGTCCTTTTATCAGCTACACGTATTACAAATATTTTCTCGGCTGTGTCTTGCCTTTTCACTTTATCTTTTTTGATGAGAAAGGTTTAATACTGGTGTAATTTATCAGGTTTTTTTTTTTTTCTTTTATGGTTAATACCTTTTGTGTCCTAAAGATATCTTTGCCTGTCCCAAGAGTCATGAAGACATTGTTTTCTTCTAGCTTTATTGTTTTGCTCTTCACATTTAGGTCTGTGATCCATTTTGAATAAAGTGTGCATTGTGTGAAAGCATCAATGTTCAGGGTTTTTTTTCCCACAGATATCCAGCTCCAACTGGAAAATTTTCCTTTCCCTATTGAATTGCTTGGTGTTTTTATTGAAAAGCCAGTGACCATATATATGCGTGGGTCTATATCTATTCTATCCATTGATCTATTTGTGTGTCCTAACTCTAGTACCACACTCTCTTAATTAGTATAGTTTTAAAGCAAGTCCTGAAATTGAATAATATAAGTCTTCCAACTCGTTTTCCTTCAAGATTATCTTGACTATTCTAGGTCTGTTGCATTTCCATATTAATTTGCCAGTTTATACAAGACAGCCTCATAGGATTTTGATTTCACTGAATCTATTAATTTGTGCAAACCTGAGATCTTAACATTATGCAGTCTGTTAGTCCATGAACATATTTATTGCAGTGTTCTCTAGTTTCAGCAATATTTTGTAGTTTTGAGGGTAGAAGTCTTGCACATCTTTTTTTTAACTCTCTTTCAAGACATGTATTTGATGCTATTATAAATATTTTAAAATTTATTTTTTAATGGTTTTTGCTAGTACATAGACAACTTGAGTTTTGCTTCATATCCTGCAAAATTATTAGTTCTCGTAGATTTATGAAGCAAACACCTGGCAATCTTCAAGAACTCAGAGAATGGGAGCAGTGTCATATAATTGGAAATACATCTAATTTTCCAGAGTAAAGTGATTTACTCTTCGTATAACTCCTCTCACAGTTATCACCTCAGGAACACTACCTTCCAAGTTTCTCCTTTGAAGAACATGTAATTCTGGAGTTAAAACTGCTCTTGGTATATACTTCTTAGAAGATGCGAAGAGCACCAAAACGTGACATAGGAACCTCTTTCAGCTGAATGAAGAATAGGGAAATGAGGACATGGCCTACGTGCTGCCTTTTATTTGCAGAATGGCGAACAAAGTATTATTTTTCAAGAATGCCAATTAGAACAGAAAGACATATTAAAACAGATTGAGAATGGAGCAGGGCGGATAGATTTGTGAAATTTATATTATCCTTAACTATCACATTTATGAATTCTTCACTGGTTAAGTAATAGTCCCATCTTTTCATCCTTTGCTTTTTCATTCATTTTTTTCTTCCCAGTCTGATCTACAATAAAGTGATTAGCATGCTGCCTAATCTGGAAATGGCTATAATGAACAGGGACCCATTTTAACTTCAAATAACACCAATGTAAGGCACAACTATTAAGGAATATTTTCTATTTTCAAAGTTTAGGAATTCTTTAATTAAAAAAATAAAGGCAATGGGATTATCTATCAGATTCTAAAAGTACCCATGAATTAAATCACTCACATCCCCCTCTTAAAAAACAAAACAAAACCTTAACTCACATTGCTATTAAGCTCTCTTACATTAAGGAGTAAGACCAAGCTATGCTAGAGTACAAAAACCTGAAATTCTGAGCATGAAAATAATTTATTGATTAGACATCTGGTTTATTCAAGCATTAGGTCTACTAAAGATAGAGTTAACACAGCTCATGGAGCAGGAAAAAAATACCAACCACCACCTCCTTCATTTCAAATTTCCTGGGGACAAAATTTCTGCATTCTGTACTATACTCTCACCCTAATGTATCCACATGTGCTTGATATTGATTAATATGAATAGGATTTGAGAACTTTCTATGCGCTCAACTTGACAAGTATCATTAGTGATGCAACTTTCAGAAACATTCTTAGGCACAAGAAATAGCACTGCCTGCAGTGAGAGTCTTTGATAATTAAAGAATATCATTTAAATATCTTACAAAAAGGAAGAAAAATATATGCACTTTTGCCAATGAGTTACTTTACATATTAGGAAAAATGTCAACAAGATTTTTCTGTATATGAGATTAAAACTTGTTATTTAACCTTAAATTGATACTCAGGTTATTTTGCAGTGTTAGAAATCAAAGAAAATCGATTTAACCTAAGTTAAATTTAGGGAAGAAATGCAGGATTAATAATATGGAATAACAGCTGCACTTCTTTGGCTAACTCATTAAAAAATGCCAATTAAACATTTTCAGTCAAATTTTATTTTTTAAAAAAGCAGCAGATCAACATTACAATTCAAGAACCTAATCTAAATATGCACTTGACAATGAAGCACATCTGAGTATGGAGTGAAAACAGTTTTCAAAAAAACCATCAAATGTATCATCTCCAAATACCCAAATAATAAATCACTTCTGCAGGCCTTTGTTGAGTGGAATCATAAACAAAAACTGAAGATTTATTGCTGTGAAAACAAATGTGTAGTACAGTAGTATGAATCTTGGGTATTAAGCATAATCAGTTGAATCAAGTTAAGTTGAAAATCTAATAAATCTGTGTGTGTGTGAAAGTCTGTAAGCCAGCTGACCCAAGAGCAACTGAAATATCTAACTTGTTCGGGAGACATTTTTTTAAATCTCCATTTTTGGAAGGCAATTAAAAATTACAAGTTCAACAGCCCACAAACCAAATTTTAAAAACTGTAGAAAGCAATTAAAACTACGTTCAAAGAGCCATTTTCTTTTCCAGCTCAATTTCAGCACCCCAAGGAGAAATTAAAAAAGCATCCATGACTATCACAGATGAAAACAAAATGAATGTCATTGGAATCAGTTATTTTTCCCCACTGAGGTATAAAATCTATATAGAAATTCAATACTATACTATAACAAATTGTACTTCTCATAGTTCTGTTTTAATTTCCTTTAAACCCTGTTTAACAGTTTTTTTAATTGTTGTAAAAATGTTTTCATGATTCTGAATCTGGTTCCAGTTCTTTTCATATATCTTTATAACAATATTTAATATACTGGCTACCAGTTCTAATCAGAAAAAAAAATCCTGGAAATCTCTTCAGTACGGCAGCACGCTCAGCAGAAATTACTGATGTGCAAGCAACCCTACAAGGCGCAGCTTTCTGGAAAGCACACTTTGTTGATTGTTTCGTTGTGTGAATATTCTTTACAATGTTTCTGGACGAAAGCCTCTTTCAATCTTGTAAACATCAATGTGCAGTCTCACTGCATGGTAGCTGCACGTCCTTAGGAAGGCTGGTTCACAGCTAGTGAGAAGCGAGAGGAGTCTGTTTTAATGGCTGAGAAACCTTACATCCTGCAGGAGGGAAGCACTTTTCCATTTTTTGCTACTTAAGAATGTGGCAGAAATGTATGCTGAGGTAGCCCAGTCAATCCTTATTTTTTTCTTTTTGTGTAAATTTGGTCTCAGAATATTTCTGGAAGGGTGACGTTTCGAAGAAGCCACTGCTGGGACCGGCTTCCACTGCAGTCTCTAATGCTGGGCACCTGGCTATCCTCTTCTGTGGCTTTATCCAGGCACTGGTTACTGTTCACATGCTGCAGGGTTAATTTCTGAAAGTGACAGAAAAAAAAAAAAGTCTTAACATGAGAGTGGAAAACAAAACAAAACCAAATCAAAAACATCTCAACCATCATTTTTGGTGAACATTAAATTCCTCTGCAGAAAAGGTTTTTTGTTTTGTTTTGTTTTTGTAATGTAAATTAAACAACGATGGAGAAAAGGCAACTATGTAAAGACAGCATGTGTGAGGGAGAAAGGCACTGGGATACAGTGGGCTATATTGGATGAGCAGTAAGATGACCTAAATTCTAAGTCCAATTCTGCCATAAGCTCTGTAACACTGTGAGAAATTTTATTTTTATGCTTCAGTTTCCTAAAAATATCGGATTAGTGGTTCCTAATTTAGGATCCTCAACCTATTTTCAAAAAGCTATTTCAAAATTGCTTAATTTCCCTATGATAAAGCTGTTCAAATTAATTCTGTGATTCAAAATCACAAGCAATCATAAGATTTATAAAGCTTAATAACTGGCTGATAGACAGCTATAGATCTTACTGTCTACTTGTTCACATTCTAGACTTGATACTGGCATGTTGATTTTTAGGATAATTTTAAAAGGAGAGGACACATGACTCACACTAATGAATGTGATACAGCACCTTGGTTAGGTTAAGGACTCCTAAGCAACTGTGGGGGAATTTCATTAATCATTGTTATATACATCTATAAGGAAATGTGAAATGTTAATTAACACACATGCTCTGTGACCATGGGCAATTAATTTCCATTCTGGGCTTTGACATTTACGGGTATAAAACAAAGTCCTGGATTTTATTTCTAGAGTTCCTTTGAAATCTAAGATTTATTTTCCTTTTTTACTTATGGCTCAATTTTAACGTAATTCTTTTAGTTGAACTTAAAACCTAATGACTGTATACAATACAACTATTTGAGCTTTCAGTTATTGTGTTGTGGTCAAAGTGGAACCTGGCAAAGGCAGTATACATTTGTAGATGTCATAGTTTACTATCAACATTAACTTTAGGTTCAGTATTATATACTTTCATTCTTATGAATGCATAAGAATAGAACCTGGAAGAGAATCAGTGTGGTTTTTTATGACATGCTGTGCAGTTTACTTGTTGAGAGAATGGGCTTTGCAGTTAGACATTTCTGGAGTAAATTTCAGATTTGGCACATACCAACTAAAGTTCTGTACTGCTTAACAACAGGAATATGTTATGAGAAATTCATCATTGGGTGAGTGTGTCATGTGCAAACATCACAGAGTGTACTTATACAAACCTTGACAGTATGGCCTACTACATACCTAGGCTATATGGTATAGCCTATTGCTCCTAGGCTACAAGCCTGCACAGCATGTTAATGCACAAAACGATATTAAATTGAGTACAAGAAAAAATGCAATCAAGAGATGCAGTAAGCACAAGATGTATAAGGCTAATGCCTGTGTAACATGTATACTGTTTTACAGCAAGCTTTGTGTGTAGAAAGTACATTCTACTACACTTTTTATTTTAAATACATAAACCAGTAACAGACAGTAACAAATTTGTTATTATTATGTATGGTACATAATTGTATGTGCTCTACTTTTATATGACTGGCAGCAGGTTTCTTTATGCCAGCATCACCATAAACATGTGAGTGTTGCGCTGAGATGGCTGTGTCACTAGGCAATAGGAATTTTTCAACTCCATTATAATCTTATGGGATCACCATTGTACATGTGGTCTACTGCTGACTGAAACATGCAGTACATGACCGTACATGGCCTTGAGCAAAAACCTCTCTGAGCCCCAAGTTCCACATTTTTTAAATGGGGACAAAAATACTTAAAGTTATTATTAAGAAAGATTAAGATAATGTACAGAAAGTGCTGCCTACTTAGGGTAAGTTCTCAATAAATAGGACTCACTGTTGGAAAACTCGATATCCTAGCACTATCCTAAGCAGCCATGAACACAATGAACAGAGAGCTGAAGGTCCCCACGCACACTGCTTGCTGTCAAGGCCTTTAGTCACAGAATCCCTCAAATATTCCAGAAGGCCCTGCAAAGCTTCTCTGTCAAACTTCATCAGGTCCACGGTCAGTATTAATAATAATAAAAAAAAAAACCTAAACAACAAAAAATTTAGCTGGGCAATTGTTTCTTTCTCACCTCAATTTCTAAAAATGTAAATTTCTCAAAATGTAAATTTCTCTTATTTAGATTCATTAAAATAAATTCATAAAAAAGATAGGCTATTGCTCCACTCTGGGTATTTGCTCAAAATTAAGACAGAATCCCCACAATTTCAGGAGGCTCATTTCCCTTTAGAAGACCTGGCTACTGACAGCAGGTGAAGAGTTCTGTGGCTTGTGACACTGTAGAAACTGTCATTACTGTACCCAGCAGAGGACCTTGTCAGCACTGACTAGTCTCCACACGGAAAGAGCTTGATTAAGGCAACTGGACAATCAGGTGACAGAGAGCTAACTGTAACCTTTGAAGAGCAGGATAAAAGCTATAATTATCATTGCATAAAGTCCACATGCAACCTAGAAAAAGAAAATTTGTCACCTCCTGCCCCTACTCTCTAGATGTAACTAGGTCAAGATCTAAATTTTATTTCAGAAAAAAAAAAAACAGATATAAGTAGTCAAAGCAAAAGAGCCTGGTATCTTAAATTCTATGTAAAATATAATAGAATATAATATAAAATATAATATAAATTCTATGTGAAATATAATATAAATTGTATTGTGCAAAGAGTCTCAGGTCTGAGATCCATTTACACTATTTACATGCTCTGTGACCTTGGGCAATTAATTTCCATTTTGGACCTTGACATTTACAGGTACACGGTCCTGGATTTTATTTCTAGGGCTCCTTTGAAATCTAAGTTAATTTCATGATTTCAAGTTTAGATTACAGATTACTGACATACATATTTTATTGTTCCAGACTGCTATGTTTTTGATTGATGGAGGCAGGACAACTGTGACACCACTTTACGAAGCTCCCTCTGCAATTGGCTCAGCCTGTGAGACCTGCATTGCAGTTTGACTCTTCTCTCTACCCAACTCTGTCTTCTCCCTTTCCTTTTCACAAGTATTGATCTAAAGGATGCATCCTAATAAACATCCTATACACTAAACTACCTCAGAGTCTGCTGCTTGGAGAACCCAGCCTGCAACACTAAAATTTTATCTAAGGGAAAACGCTTTGCAAAGTGCTCCAAAAGTTGTAAAATTTTACTCATAATTGGTTTTTTCTAAATACCCTAAAGCCTAAACCATCTCTACCTCCTTAAATTTCTAGTTGTTTACTTTTGGAAGAACAAATGTGGTGGCCCATCACACCATAAAAACTGGAAACCAAATGCCTGCTTTCCCAGCCTCCCTTGTAGCTGGGGGTTACTAGGGGATGAAGTTCTGGACCATGAGACAGAACACAGTTTGCTGAGGGGTATCCAGGAAAAGCTCTGGCTTTCCTGATAAAGAACAATACATGGGATAGTAAAACATTCCCTCTTCGTGCCTTGAATAGGGATGTGATAGTGAGAGCTGCAGCAGGCATCTTGCAGCCACAATGAAAAGCTTGGGATATTGCAGCAATGTTATCCCTGACATCACTGTGCCACTGACTCCATACCAGAAGCCACTTACCTCCAAGACTGATTATTTGTTTATGCTACTACAAAGAGGTTTTTATGTTACCTAACTGATATACTGTCATTTTTCAATGAACATATAATTGGGATGCTTTTTAATTTTTAAAATATTTTGGTTGCTATGATGACTGTGGGATGCCACTGGCACTTACTGTCCAGAGTCAGAGTCTACATCCTGCAGTACATGGGGCAGCTACACCCCAAATGGCAGTACCATGGAAAATCCTGGAACAGAATATTGAGGCTATTTCCAATGGTCGTATTAACTGAGCTATTGCTATATTTAATATTTTCATTATAGTTTGACACTGTGAAGGGAGACCCAGGATTTATAAAACATGGTCTCTGCCATCTAGGATCTAATAATCTAATACTGGAGAAAAGACTGGTAGATAAAATAACTGCAAAGCAGCACAGCATTACAGGGGTCAGAGATAATTATAATTACATTATAATTTTCTGGCTGGGATTCATGGAAGTGATGTCAAAACTGGGCCCTGAAGAATGGGTAGGATTTGTTATGCAGAGGGAACTATACGTATGACCTTAAATGTAAAGTGGGAAAGTAGATCAAAGTTTGTATATGACATAGTGCAGGGAGAAAAAATCATCAAAGACATAATTTTGGACATCTCCATTTAAGGGGTAGAATGAAGAAAAAGTGAGGCAAGCAGATGAACAGAGAGAAAGCTAAGAGAAGAAACAATAGTAGGGCATCTAGAGAGCAGGGGCAGGGGGCGACAAATTTTTTCTACGTTGCATGTGGACTTTATGTAATGATAATTATAGCTTTTATCCTGCTCTTCAAAGGTTATAATTAGCTATCTGTCACCTGTCTGTCCAACTGCCTTAAGCTTTTTCGGTGTGGAGACTAATCAATGCTAGTAGGGTATCAACATTTTATATGCCCAACAATCTGGAAGGGAAAACAAGTATTTCAATATATATAATTTGTGAACTTTTTTAATGTAATGAGAATAAATGACTCAGAAAAGCTACCAATAATTTTACACAGAGGAAAGGAAAAATGACCTTGTGTTCTCTGTATATACTAAGTGTATTGTCAAGAGTTGTCATCTGTTGGGCTAAAAAGAGCAAAATAAATCTCATGTCTCAGATCTAATGGATCTGAGCATTTAAAAATATCAGCTTAGCAACAGTAAGCTATAGAGAAGTTAAGGAAAAAGAGACAGGAATGTTCCTAGCTTTGCATCCAGGAGCTGTTTCCACACAGTGTCAGGCCGAGGCAGGAGCCAGGGTTGAAGTACTGGAGGCACAAGCGCTGGCCATTACTCACCATCATACAAATGCAGGAGAAAAGTAGAATGGTATATAGAAAGCAAAACAGGAACAAAAGTTTGTCCTTACATGAAGAACATTAGTGTTTGTAAGCAGGAAAAAAACCAAACAAACCGAGAAAGACATCTTAAAGATGCAGGTGCTGGTTCCAGAACCATACAGGAAAAGCACAAGTTGGGTAGTTGGCCAGATATGAGGCCAGAGGGAGCGGCTTACTGGAGATGCTTTGATTGAACTAGTATCTTCGAAGTGACTGTATGTGAGTGAGTACAACATACAGTGGGTGGGAGAGGGAGAAGCTCCAGAGGAAAGTAAAGATAAATACAGAAAGTTTTGTTTTCACTGAAAAATCATTATGAGCCAGAGAATTTCATTAATTGAAGCTCACCTTTTACTTAAATGTTTAAGTAATTTAAAAAGCCTACTTACTGCTCTACTCCCACGCTAGCCTGCAGAGCTTCAGGACACAGAGGGAAGAGTGGCTACTTAGTGACAACAAGGACCCAGGGACTGGAAGCAAACCTAATTTAATTATTGGGAAGACTAAAACATGTTTATTTTACTAATGTTATTTTTCCCATTTGTCAAATTTTAAAGTATAAGAACAAGCTGATTTATATTTAAATTCCCCAAGAATTCATTTTTTTTTAGCTATAAAGTATACAAATATACCCAAAGTCACATAATTTTATATATTTTATCCTATATGCAAATAGATAACTTACCATGGGATCATACTCCCAAAGTTGGTTGCCTTTTAGATGGTGGCATTTGAGCATTGTGACTGGGCCATTAAGTTTGGAGACATCTAAGCAAAGGTCATCTGTTCTAATTTCTTTGTTGGCAGTATAAGAAAAAACCTGAAAAATGCATGCATATAAACTTTAACAATAAAAGTAGTCAACATTTTATATGCCCAATAATCTAGAAGGGAAAAAAACAAGTATTTCCATATACATAATTTGTGAACTTTATTAATGTAATGAGAATAAATGGCTCAGAAAAGCTACCACTAATTTTACACAGAGGAAAAGAAAAATGACCTTGAGTTCTCTGTATACACTAAGTGTATTGTCAAGGGTTGTCATCTGTTGCACTAAAGAGGGCAAAATAAATCTCATGCACAACAATGTAAATACAGTTCTCACAAGAGTCCTTTTACAAATGTTTCGTTTGAAAATAATCATTATTTTTAGATTGAAGCCTCCTTTCTCCTAAAGAAAGGTCTTTAGTTTAAAGATAGGAAAATATTTCTTGAATGACATTAGATAAAAAAGATTCAAGCAAATCCAAAAATTAACCCTTTTAAAGCTTTGCTAAAATAACATACTCACCTGATTACCTCCCATACCATGACAGTTAAAAATTCCAACTTTTTCATTCTCTTTTCTAGCCATGTTATCTAGACACTGATTTGTTTCCACATTTCGTATCTATGAGACAATAAAACATCAGGAGTTAAACAGGTTAACTAGGCAGACACACACATTAAAATTAACCTAAACTTTCCACTATACTATAAAACAACTTCAAGTTCTTGAGGTAAGGGCTCTGAGTTAGTGGGGGGAAATTGCTGTCTGGCTATTTAAAATTTTGTGGTCTGGAAAGGTCTGTTTCTATATATAATTTTTGTGTTTCAGGGAAAAATCTTTTAAGAAATTGTTTATTTCTTTCATTTTTCCAAGATGTTCTTCTAGGATTTGTATTTAGTTCAATAAACTCTACTTTGCTTAATAATTTAAAGCAATTTAACAACTGCTCATAGATACTGTTAACCACCAAGTTAAGGGACATTAGTTTTGACAATTACTCTGAAGACTTAGAAGACTTGTGGTGGGTATTTTCTAATTAGAGTTTGGAGCTTAACTGGAAGCGTAAGCATGATGTACAAACACAACCCTTTTTAGATATCTGTCAGTTACATAAAAGGAATTTAAATCAGCCATAAAAATTAGGAAAATATTTTAAGCAATGCCCCCTTGATATTTTGTTTCCTCTTAGTCACTGCAGTTTAAAAACATTGTAAACTAACAGACATTTGTAAGTCCTAAATATATTCCCGTGGATGGTATTGCTAGCAAGTGAGCCAGAAGGAAGATATGTGACAAGCTCTGTCATGTTATGCAAATAGAAAATAAAAAAGTAATTTGTGTGATAAAGTAGGGGTAACATTAAAACTGCAAATAAGCCATTCACTTTTATAAACAAATGTGTTCTTTACATATTTTTCTAATATTTTAATAAGGCACTAACAAGCCCAGATGCATTTCTTTTTCCTTGTTAAAATACAAGGACATAGGTGTGAAAAACTATATTATTCACAAGCGGTCCAGAATAAAAATTGGGGTTTTGGCATTAGGTTTGAATCCAAATGAGCCAAACCTTCTGAGATCAATTTCCTAACAGGAACTGGGAGATAATGTTGGCTTTTTGCTGGTTAGGTGAGACAATGCATCCATACCTACTTCCAAGTCTAGCAATAGTAGACTCAGAAACTAACAATCTGCATTGTCACCTTATTGCTAGTCACCTCCATCTGGCTACTGCATCAACCTCAAACTCAGTTCATGCAAAAGAGGATTTTCCAGCCTTTTAATGGTAATACTTCCTCATTCTAATATTTAATATGTCCCTGCCACACCACACCTGACCTTGAGAATTGCTATCTAAAACAAACATCATTATCATTCTTCCAAAAATTCCCCTCTTCTCCTGATATCCTATTTTTGTTAATAATCCCTAAATTTGTCCAATTATTCAAGATGGAAATCTTAGGGTTCTTTTCTCCCCTGGGTCTAACACATCATAGTAGTATTCAGAAATTCTTTTACCATGTAATTTACATTATTTTTAATCTATTATTTCAATTCATAAACTTATTACCTCATAGATTTTAAAACTGAAAAGCGATATAAAACTGAAAGCAACAAATGAACAAGACAAACAAAAAGTCATAGACAAAGACAACAGTTTAGTGGTTACCAGAGGGAAAGGAGGGAAGAGGTACATAGGGGTAAAGGGGGTCAAATATATGGTGACAGAAGGAAATTTAACTTTGGATGGTGAGCATACAATGCAATATACATAGGACTTATTATTGAACTGTACACTTGAAACCTTTATAATTTTATTAATATCACCCCAACGAATTTAATTTTAAAAAAAGGTTTTATAGTGCTCGCTTTGGCAGCACATATACTAAAAAAAGGTTTTATAGTTAGATACAAATTGCATTTCTGTGGTATTTGATGATCATGGCTACTTTACTTGAAAAATAATTCAGATTATGACAAGATATATCTTTATCATATACATTCATATAAAACAATTATTTCCCTCTACTTCTGGAAAAAATTATAAATTCTCCAGTTTTTTTTTCTTTTTCTTTCAAATATAGATGTAAAGGTTGCCGAAGAAAGGTAATAAGTGCTATAGAAAAGATTAGAGAAGACCCAATGTCTTCTCTCTCGGTTTCTTCTCTCTCTCATATGGAATGGCCTTTTGGTTAACTAATTATTACCCTTTTACCAAACTCAAAATTAATTAATACAATTCTCCCCAAATATAATAGGGTTTCCTATTACTCTATAACTATCTTATAATAAATTGTTATTTTGTTTCCATGACTGATGTTGCTAATTATAGCAAATAAATTATGCATATTCTGGCTAGGCATTGTTCTACGAGTTTTGTATGTAACAGCGCATACCATCCTTAACAACATTCTAGTGAGTAATTTGGGGTTGTTTTCTGACATGAAAGATCTAAGTCTCTATCCCTTGGGGTAATACTGACCACAGGTGTTAAAAGTAGAATTTCTTCCAAGAATTGGAAACCACTGATTTCCACTAACTGTTAGAGTGACAGTGAACCTCGATCAGCAAGATGTGGTCAGTGAGGTGCAGTTGAGATGGGTGGTCCGGGACCTGACAGCACTCCTCTAAAATGCAGGGAATACTAGAGCAATGTCCTGCACATTTGAGGTGATGTAGGAAATGTAGAATGACATAAAGTATAGGCATGTTATCAAGGCAAAGGAAAATACATGAAAGAATTTAAGACTGGCTGATACATGGATGTTCTAATTAAATGTCGAGAACACTTCTACATTGTATTTCTAAAAACAGTAGGACTAACACACAAAAAAGAAAAAACGGGAACCTTCTGATAAGTTAGAGAGTATTTAAAGTTTAATCTAAGAAAAAGATAGGCTAGCTTCTGGGTTCTCTCACTCTTTAGAGGACTCTGTCCCATCTTTTGGCATATACATAGTGTGGATCAACAAAGAATGTTCAGTGGTCTTGTTACATTATCAATTCCTTCTAGTTTACTTGCATTCCAAGTTATATCTTGATTACTATTTTGGAAAGAGAAATGAGAGAAGTCCCCTTGTTTGGTAATAGAGTATTTGGTGATCATCAGGATCTCTAATGGCAACTGAGATTCTAAATTATCAAGGACCCTTAAACTAAAAGATTTGATATTGAAAAATAAGAGAATTTTTCCTCACTAGAGTAGATACTCCTGAATATAAATATGATCCTGATATTCTCCTAACACCGCAAGAAAATAAGTGACAGAATAGTTTGGGAATTTGATATAGCACAGCCCTATGAAAGTTGTTTTAGGATGTACATATTCTAAATTATTTAAGAGAAAAGATAATCAGAGTATATACAGTAGTTATGTTTTTAAAACACTGGGTTTGACAAGCAAATATGGACATCTCAAGTTAGGGCCTTGGCAGGAAGAAATCTGTGTAATGATGGCAAGATAGATGGATAACCTCCTGTGTCGGCTATCTGTGTTAATGTCTCCAGCACTGTCCAACAGAACTTTGTATGATGGAAATGTTTTATATTTGTGCTGACTAATATGGTAGCCACTAGCCATGTGTGGCTATTGAGCACTTTATTATTTTTTTCCTTTTACTTCTTGCTATTGAACACTATTATATGTGGTTAGTGTGACTGAGGAACTGAATTTTATTTAACTTTAATTTAAATAACCACATGTGGCTAGAGGCTACTATGCTGGATACGCAAGACAAGATGCTGACACATAGGAAAAAGTCTTCCACCTATTTGAGGGCAACTTGTCAATAATGACAAACAGTAGAAACATGCTAACGAAGCTTATCACATCCTTGGCACTCTGTGAAAAGCATGCAGAAGTGCCCAAGTTTAGTTCATACTTTCTGGAATCAGTAGAAGTCCTCAGGGATCTAAATAATATTAAGGGGGAAAGTTAGTGGGCAAATGGTCCTTTTTACAGAATTTGTTTATGACTGAGTAACACATCTTTGCTTATGAAGCCAGATTTGCCAATGAGCCAAACCAAGACATTTGGAGGCACCATTACAGACCTGAGAATGCTAGAGGGTGAGTTGTCAGAAGCAGGAAGTTTTCTACTTGAATCACAGCAATCCCTGGACTAGAGTAATCGAGGGGAAACAGCCACACTTTCAAGGTGTGTGGAGGCAGATGTGCAGAAGTGAGAGCGGGTTTGGGGACATGCAGACCTGGGCCTCACTCCCAACCCTACCATTACTAGCCATGAGACCTTGGCAGATCAATACTTTAAGACAGTGATTCCCCAGACCATGTTCTGAACAACAGTATCTGGCCAGGTATGGACACATGTGCCACCAAAAAAGGTTTTGTGATCAAATGTTTGGGAAATGTTGGGTTAAATTTAAATAGGTTTCTTTACTGAAGGACTTCTCAAAGCCTACTACATGCTGTGACTCTTGGTGGAGGTAGGGACTGGTGGTACAGGATATAAAAAGCATTATTTCCGAAACATTTTTGGTGACAAAATCTACTCCCGCCTTCCTTTCTAATTGAGCACTCTGAGGAATGTTAGATATTAGCACTCTACACAGTAACTGAGAAATATTGCTATGGTAACCTCATTTTCTCATCTGTAAAACAAGAATAATGCTCTTTCAGGTTTGCTGAAATCTCTCAATGACATAAAACATACAGAGCCCTACAAGAAACTACACATAATAGGCCAACAATAACTGTCCGTTTCCCTTCCTTATCCACAGATTAGCAACTCTTCAGCTCTTGTAAAGTAGCAACTTAGGTGTACATAGCTATCACTAAAATACTATTTTTGACCTTAAGAGTTGAAAATAATTGTGAATACACTCATTCCTGGGAAACAGGCAATCAGAGTCTAAATTCCTTAATTTCTGCTACAGTCTCCTCCAGAATCTCTTGGTATCTACATTAGGGTAGACAACATAAGTGGTTAAAGGATTTTTGGAATCTAGTATAATGGAAACTGAAGTTGTTATTTTACTCTTTGACATAAGGTAAAGATGGGTTAGATGTGAGAAAGAGTACAAGTTGTTAAAGAACACAGCTCTCAAGCCAGATTGCCTGTGTTCAAATCCTGTCTCTTCCATTTTATGGCTATGACCTAACCCAAGTTTAAACCATTTAGTTATGACTCAATTTACTTACTGTGAAGTGGGGATAATAACACCTAAATCTCAGTGTTGACGTGAGGATAAAATGAGTTAATATTTGTAAAGCACTCAGACTGGTACTTGACATGGAGTTCAGGCTCACTAAATCTTAGAGGTAATCAGATCTGCCTGGAGAAACAACTGGTCAGTCCAAAAAACTGGTTTATACATCAAAGGTCTGGATTATTTACTTTCTGTGATGGTGGTTTAGAATACTCATCTCAATGAACAACTATTGGGTATCACAATGAAACTCATTTATTCAGTTCCAGGTCCTATAGGAGCTTATGAGAACTGGACTCAGTGAAGCCAGAGACTAAATTTATACCTTTTAATTTCCCTTTCTACTCTAAATTCCTATTATTTCAAGTTCCCCTAGGCCCTTGAAGTATGACAAAATATCCTTGAAAGGCTAAATTCCAGTCTCTAGTGAAGGAAGGCTCACTGAGGTGGAACTATGACCGCAAGCTTAAGACCACTGGCTGCACTGTGGCAGATGCTCGAAAACCACCCGGCACCAGAAATCAGAGTTTTCATCTGGATAGTGTGGCCTGTTTTTAAGGGCGTATAAGGTTAGGACCAGCTGCTTAGTTAATAAGGCAATAACAAGCAGGCCACAGAGGGTTAAATCTGTTTCTTATACAGAAAACTAGCTGCCAAGAGGCAGGTAAAAGGCAAGTTTGCCTTGGCAATCTACATGGGTTAGACAAGTGGTTCTTTGTAATATGCCTATATTCTGGCCCAGCTAACAATGCCTCCTACGTCCAAAACTGGGTCAGTTCGAAGGAAAAAAAAACAATTTTCATTCTCTTTTCTAAAGGCAAGTTATAGGAGTAACTGCTATAAATCTTCCCACAGCACAGCACCCTCCCTGGACCTTTCTTGACTAGAATGAGGCTAAATAAAAGGGAACAGATGTTCATAAATGATGCAAGAAACTCTGCATATCCCTCACTTGTTTGAGAGTGAATTCCTTAAAGTGCAACAAAGTTCAGAGGTAGGATGCATTAAACCTTGAAGCGGCCTCAGTAACTACTAAGGCTGAACACAGGAGTCTGTGCTTGCCCTAGCACGGGAGAAAATGCAACCAGGTCAAAAGGTTTCACTCTCTCACCACCAACCAGTCCCTTCTGTGATCTATTTGCTCTCCCATAACCTATGTTTCTACTTTACATCTCTTCCTCTTTCCTCCAAACCCCCATCACCAATACCTCGTCTTTACTCTTGCCAATGTGTTCATCTGACAAAACAAGTCATCAGAGAACTTCCTCACACTTCCCCCACAAAATACCAGTTTCTACTCCCAAATTTACAACTGACCTGCACAAGTCCCCATTCCCTCTACCTTCCATCCTACTGCGATGGATGAACTGCCTTCTCCCCTTGTCCCCACTCACTATCTTTACTTGTAACCTGGGGCGTATCCTGTCCCATCTGACTACCACATGACTCCCGCAAGCAGTGGTTTGTTTTTACCATCTTCGCATTTTATCTTTTGGGTCATTTGCATGAGCACACAGTTTCGCTGAAACAAAAATAACCAGGAAAAAAAACTTCTTTAACCCCATATTCCCCTCCAGCTACCACCCATTTCTCTGCTCTTCTTTACAACAAAATTCTTGTAAGACTTGTCCACACACGTGATCTCCACTTCCTTTTCTCCCTATCTCCCTTGAAGCTATCAGGGATTTTGTCCCTACCAATCTCCATTGGAACCCTCTTGACACAGTAAGATGGACCCTACTTACTACTACTCCCTTGCCAATCCAATGACCAATTCTCAGTACTTGTCTTACTTCTCTATAGCAATCAATAGTTAATCACTTCCTCTTTCTTGAAAGAAGTCCATCACTTAGTCTCCGTGACATCACTTTCTTGTCTCTCCTTCTATTTCAATAGTCACTGTCTTTTTTGGCTGATTTCTCATCTTCATAATTTCTAAACTGCGGAGTTCCCTGTGGCTTGGTCCTCATCCCTCCCCTCTTCTTCATCTACATTCATTCTTCTCAAGGTGATCTTATGAAGTTTTGTGGTTTTAAAAACCACTTATATACTAACAATCCCTAACTTTAGACCTCCATCCCCAACCTCTCATCCGAGCTGCAGATTTTTTTAATGCAGCTGCCTACCCAGTATCTTTACCTGGATCAAATTTAACATGTCCCAGACAGCACTGTTTAATGCCTCTGTACCTGCTGTACAGGCTTCCCCATTTCAGTAATGCCAACTTCACTGCCCCAGTTTCTCAGGCTAAATCTTAATTATTATATAATCCTTGACTATTCTTTTCCTTTCACCCACACACTAGTTTCTCCTCTTGTTTCCAAACAGTTTTGCTTGACATAGCAGACAATCTAATGCTTTTCCAATGAAAGTTTGCTTGTATTTCTTTATGGATTCCTATCTTACTCAGAATAAAACCCAATGTCCTTCCCATGGCCTTGAAGCTCTATGTGATTTGATTTTCACTAGGTCTTGGCCTTATCTTGTACTACCCTCCCCCTTGTCACTCCATTCCAGACACAGGCCTCTCTGCTGTTTCTGGAATGTGCTAAAGTACACTGTTGTCTTAGGGCCTTTTCATTTTCCCCTGTGCCTAGAATACTTTCCCCAGAAATTCATACGGCTTGCCCATTCACTTCCTTCAGTGCTATGCTCAAAAATCACCTTGTTCAGAACTTTTTCAGTTACCTTACATGCAAGAGCACCACGACTCACACCACCGGTCATTCTCTATCCTCTCTGCCTTTACCACCACCTGACATATTGTATATTTTTTTAAAAATCTGTCTTCCTCCAGAGACTGTAAGATCCACAAAAGCAGAGGCTTTATTTCTTCCACTGCTATATCCCCAGTACTTAAAACAGTACTTATCACATAGTACTCAAATACTTGTTGGATGAAAAAAATGAATTAAGAGTTGACAACCCTCTAAGGACTGGGGGGGTGACTTTTCCTGAGTGTCAGATTCAGTCCTGGGATGGGGCCTGGTTGTAGCCCTGTCCACTCGTATCATTTGGTGCTGTGACTTACAAAAGGAAATCTTGTCCTATCAATTTCTCACAGAAGTTGTTGTTGTTTTCCCATCTGGCTTCATATGCGTTCTAAAAGTCAATCTCATAATTAAAAGACAATGAATTGCAGACTGACCCAGTAAAAACAAAATTCCTTTACTATAAGCAATGTACTATTCTAGACTATTAAAAAACTGATGGTCTTAAGCAGCTAAAATGATTTATAAGCCACTACTGGATTGTGACCAGAAACTGAAAATCACTGTCTTGATCTAATAAAAAAAAAAAAAAAAAAAGAGAGACCTTGGAAAGTTAGATTATTAAAAAATGAGACCTAGAATTTTTATGGCCTACTGGTTTGGGGTATTATAATGTAGTAGAGAAGAGAAGGAGAAACACTGCTTCTCAGTAGGACACAGTAACCCAAAACTTCTGCTCCAACAGCTAGGGGGAAAAACAGTTAAATTACAAAAGTCCTGGTTTGGAGGCTGCTGGAGAGCTATGAAAGCAATTAGGATGAAGTGAACTATAATTCCAGAGAGGGAAGAGCCCTTGCTAGGTGAGAGCTGACAATCACCAGTTGTCTTCCTCTGTGAGAACATTTGCTGATAGTGCAGGCTAAGAACAGGGCGTGGCCCAAAAAAAGCACCTTTTCTCTGGGAAAGATCATAGTGGTGTTTTGGTCATGTGACAAATTAAAAATTAAGCCCCAAATGCAAGGCTATTTTCCTGATGAAACATTTGCTGAGCTCTGGGTGGGCAGGAAGCTGGGGCTAGAAAGGCAGAATGAAATCTTCCACAATCTCCTGGTGCTTAGGAGACAAATTCCTGTTAGACAGAAGACCTGCAAAAATTAACAACTAGTGTCCCCACTGAATAAAGTGGAATGCTAAAGTACTACTTTCAAAACCTCAGGCAAAACTTTCAGGGTTGAGGATACAAAGACCGTGCATGCCATTATTAAAAAGCTTTGGAGGACTAGACCTAAGAAACATGTGAGCCAGAAGTGAACTGAGGCTTCCTAAAATTGTAACCCAGCCCCAACTAGCTCAATCCTTGTTAAAGGTTAAACTGTATCCGCCCCCTCCAAATTCCTATGATATCATAACCCCTGGTACCTTAGAATGTGATGTTATTTGGAGACAGGGTCTTTACAGAGGTGATCAAATTAAAATGAGGTCATTTGGGTGGAGCCTAATCCAACATGACTAGAGTCCTTACAAAAGGGAAATCTGAAGACAGACAAGCACACAGGAGAATGCTATATGATGATGAAGGTGATGCTTCTACACACTAAGGAACACCAAAGATTGTCAGCAAACCACCAGAAGCTAGGGAGAAGCAGAGAACAGTTCTTCCTCACAAACCTCAGAAGGAACGAAACCTGCTCATGCCTTGTTCTGAGATTTCTAGTCTTCAAAACCGTGAGACAATAAATTTCTGTTGTTTAAGCCACCCATAGTTTGTGGTACTTTATTATGGCAGCCGTAGGGAATTAACAGTCCCTGACTTGATCAAACTCCTGAGCCAAAGAGGACTATTTGGATTTCCTATACACAGAGTACAGTTTTGGCTGGGAGGGAGAATGCATGGCTACAGACATTTTAGGTATACTGTGGAAGAGGGGCACAAGAAATAGTTTCTTGTGACTACCTAGGTAGTTATAAGTCTGTCTCACACCACACCTTATATTATGGGGACCCATAAAGATACAAAGGCCAAACTCCAAAACACACCTAATTGTATTAACTGTAAGTTAATTGTAAGTACTAATAAGCACATTATTTTGTTTCAAGAAAATTTGCTCCTGAATTTGAAGAGCAATAATTAAAGTCTATCATCAGAAACAAACATGCTTACCAACTTTCTTTCTAACCTCTCTGCGCAAACTGAGATTTAGAACTCCCAAAGAGGGAAAAGAATGAGTGTCAAAAATAATTAATTATAAATGGTCTTGCAAGTTTCCTCATCAGTTCTTTATAATTTTTCTTTACTTTGAAGTTCCTCAAGCTTTGATTCAGGCTAATTAACACTAGCACATTAGCTTTAAGAGTATGTGGTTTTAACTAAATGAGTCAGTTTGTTAAAATAAGAAGTCTATCAAAGAAGACAATATATTGTAACAAGAGTCTAACTGCGAAAGGCTAGGAGTAGAGCATTCTTATTTTAATAAAACATAACATGATAAAAAATTAACAAGGTTTCAAGTTATGAGATAGACTGTGTCAAGTTCTAACAAGAACGTCCCCACACTTGAGGTCATGTAATTTTAATATGAAGGTATTCCCCTTGTTGGAAGTTTAACCTCTATTGATTTCGATAAGTGAGAACATAATAACCACATAGAATACTTTTTTTTTTTTTTTTTTTACCTCTCCCAAAGAGAAATAGTGACGTGGAATTTGAGAGTCAGGATAAATATTCTCCAGGTACCAAGAGAAAGGTTTGCATTGGAGTTTGTGTCTCAGACCAAGTCTTGATGCTATATCTCCATAATCTACCTTGGTAACACCTGTTAAAGGAAATGAGTGACTGAATTATTCTATTGGGAAACACGATTCTTTTTATATATTATATCTAATAAACCAGATGAATGAGAAAAGTGGTACCATTGTGGCAATATGTGACTATACAAGTGTTATATCATAAATCTACCTCTCGAAGTAAAAAACAAGGAAACAGATTAACGTATTTTTCAAAGAAAAATGTATGAGACCGATATACATGCTAATAATATTACAAATATAAGTTATATGGGATCAGAAAATTTTAATGTTATGGCAAAAACAAAAAAAATCAAGATTTTGCCCAAATATTAAACAGAACAATTAACTGTTCCCAGTTAGGTTTCTCTCAATAACTCACTGAATTGTATACCTTGCCACCTGACAGTTTTGTGGTAATTTAAAAATGAGAATGGAATGGTAATGTCAGGCAGATTTATAGCTAACGGAACAGCTATTCCCACAAAATTCTGAAGGGCAAAGAAAAATTCCTGGAGAAAAGTCCCCTGAGACACGGTACAGGGGCTCTGCACTGACCTTGAGATATTAAACACTTTCATATCAACATAAAATGTTGCAGTTACAAAAACAAAAACAAAAACCCTACACACATGGATAACACCTGGACTAACAATAATTTCTGCAATACTGACCTGGATAATTTATTATTATTAATATACCAGGCATTATTCTAAGTGCTTTTAATACTGTGCGTGATTTCATTTATTCCTTACAATGACTTATGAGATAGGTGTTTTGCCTTTGCTCAAAGCTTCTTTCTATCCTTCTCACCTATCCTCGATGCATTAGGATAAGGGACAAGTGAGTTAGTTTTATATTTCTGATGCCAAATAATGCTAACCTGGAGAAATTATGTAGAAGAAATTCTTGAATTCATCCATCCACACTTCTGCAAGTCGTCTATTGTTTTTATTGATAATCTGCCCTGTGCCTCCTGGAAATGTGTAGGGTGTAGCTTTCCGAAACACATGTCCAACATGTGAGCAAGTAACAATCTCCAAAGTTCCTCCACACTGCCAAATCTGAAAACAATATCCAAGAAGACTGGTTTTAAACACTGATAGTTTAAAAATCTGTTCACATCTATTGAGTTTCATACTTGGAATCTCACAGAATCAAGGCATACAGTGGAGCTCCTGTTACCTGGTCACAAAGCCAGTGTTTCCTTAGGAGCAAACTGTTCAAGGTTATAATTCAGAAAAGACAGGTTAAAGGCTAAATACAGAAAAGACATGAGGTCTAAAGCAATATTTTTCTAACTGCAGTCCATGACTCATAAAAGAATCATAAATTCAAATTTGATGAACTACAACCAGTACTTGCTAACAAGGACATACTGTTTCATGAAATGTTTACGTTTTCTGCATTGTACATATATAATATATAGTGTATTTATTAACATGGTTCATGGTGAAAAAAACTCTGACCATGAAGTATTCAGCCAGAGTCCTATCTGTTCCTTTTTCTGCAAACCTGTGTCATAGCCTGTATGTTAAACAGAACCTAGGAATCTAAACTGGATCTCTCACGAGTTATTTAGACAGCAATACCACAATTTGTTGTCCCTGTGAGCATAAAAACAAAAAAGGGATAAAAAAAGACAGATCATTGTTTTGACATCCTTAATTTAAGGCAATTATCCTTTTGTTCCTTTCAAAATACATTTTCCATAAGTTAAAAATCTACTAACTATTTAAAACATATTTTGAAAAGTTATGATTTTGTGTCTATTTTAACATTTTCTCAGGATCATAAAATGGCAAAGCTGGATAAGATCTCCAAGATGATCTAGAGTCCAAACCTCTCCTTTTATAAGAAGGCAAAGAGAACCACTACAAACAAAATGAGCTAGCTGGTTTAGACCACAGTGCAGTTCAGTGTGGTTTCCATTTTAAGCTATGTGTCTAAAACCTGATTATTTTCAGAAATACACAATGTCATTTAAATAATGTGTTGATTCTAGTGAATGTGAAATACATAAGACTCAAGGTCCACTGGGTTAAATCAGAGTAATTTCAGATTTTTTTTGCCTTTTCTTTTCATTGAAAACTATAATACTGGTAAAGTGACCAGGTTTTGTATGAGAAAAATTTTCACACCAGAAGAACAAAGCCTATTACGGAAAGTGAAATTACATATTCGGTGGTTAAGCACCAATGTAGCATATACTAATTACAAGTTATTTTTCGTTTGTTTTTAGAGTTTGAATTAGTTCCTTGAAAATAACAGAAATTAAAAAAAATAGGAAATCTTGTATAAGTTTTACAGGTGGACTATTAACTGACTTATTTGCTTAAAATAGTTTATAATGAACCCATAACAGTATCACCAAAGGCTCTGAAGTCTGATTAAATTCATACCAAATTCACTTTTTTAATTTAGTGATAATATAGTTAAAGCATATCTATATTTGAGGTTAAACAGAAGACTACTTTTTTCAAAGGGAACTTACCCTAAAGGAAATTTCTAGGTTTTCTCCTCCCCAAATATCCATTCCAGCATCGTATGTTCCAATTTCCTGAAAGTAATCTCTGTCTATTGAAAAAAGACCTCCTGCCATTGTAGGTGTTCTGAAAGTCAATCATAATACTATACTGTTAATTATAACAATTCAAAATCTGCAATCAGTTTTTGTTTTAAAAAGTAGTTTTAAAACTGTTTATACCTATGGAATAAATGCTTACTTTCATACTCAAAAACTTTCACAGGCCCCTAGAGACTTTGGTTTTTGGTATGTTATTTGGTCTTTAGATATAACCTGCACTCTAGTCATGTTGTCACAGCTTCTGCATGGTCATTGTTCTCTATCCAGTCCCGAGGGCTCTTCTTATTTTTAGTACCTTTCCTGGTCCTTGGGCCCTGACTGAGTTTCCCTGAAACTCCTTACACTGAAGACATTTCTTGTAATCCTCTCCATCTGAGTGTGTACCTACACTCCATAGTTCCTAACAACCATAAATGCAGTTGACTATATTAACCAACTAGACTCAGTTAGCAACTCTAACAGGCGAGGTTATAAAGGGTAGCAAATACTGCAAAGATATAAGATTAAACAGTATGAAAACAATGGGGACCTTTCCTTATACCTAATAGGAACCTTTAAATACAAAATAAATTCAAGTATAGAACAAAAATATGCTCTTTCTAGGAAGATCATCATCCTGACCAAGTATGGTATATCCTCTGCAAAAGAGAAGCCCAGTTTGTTTAAACATGGCCCAGGTATGCAGAGCAGGTGGGAATAGGTGGACTTAAGCAGAGAAATAATAATGAAGGGGGTTTAAATAAATGCATACCAGTCAAACATTTGATTTCCTTGAAGGATGAGTATGGAGAAAAAACAGACTCTGAGTAGGAGAAAATAACTAAGTTCCAAGGAAGAAGACACTATAGAGATCATATTTTAGGATGAACTGGCCACCTCTGTAACCCTAATATACTTATTCTGTGCCCTAGCTAGGGTGGCACATTTGCTTTTCTAGTAGACATAGTTTTGTTTCCACAAAAAAAGTTAGGACTTATTTGATTTTAGAAGAGTAAAAGAAAGAAAATCTCATATCTTAGGAGTCAAAGGAAATAGGCCAATACCTGGAGTTATCATTTAGTACAGAGTTTTCTTGACCTGGGTTTTGGGATATCTATAAATTTCCTAGAATTATATGATCTGCACTGCACCTTCCCCCCCTTGGAGAAGACTCATAGCTTTTATCAGATTTTTCAAAGTCCATCATTTACAAAATGTTTAGGAACCCCTGTTTTAGACGGTGATTTGAACTGTCAGCAAAAGAGTGGGAAAAGTCCCTTTACTAGGAAAAAACTCGTGTTTGCTAGGGGTAAAGAGATTAGGATTAGTGAAACTTGTCTTTGACTTTGCCAGAACTGGGCTTGAATTTAAGTGAAGGGAGATCCGGGATGGGAAAAAACCAAAAGACCTGGTACTAATGGAACTCTGAAATTACTACAGAAGCAGCAGGCTGATGCAAATGGAATAAATCTTAGGATGGCTCAGAAAGTCCAAGGTCTCAATTTGAAGGTTCTGAATAGCAAGATTTTTATCCCCTTCTGAAGAAAAATCTATATGTGACTAAACGGAAAAAGAAAAACACTAACTAATAGAAATCCCTTTTTTTATATTTTTGTCAATTCTAGTTTTTTTTTTTTTTTAATATATTTAAAACAAACTTTTTAAAACCTTACGTATCAGTAACTATCATCCAGACGGTACAAGTCTGAATTTAAAATCTTACATTCTGGGGCAGGGACCCAGTTTTAGGTAATATTTTCACATACTAACACAATTAATTGACAGGTTGATTCAAGTTAAATGTTATTATCCTTAACAACTGAATTAAAGCACAAATCTGTTAGATTTACAAAATGTTCATATAGGAATGAAGGAACATGCATGTCACCATCATTTCTCACGTACACTAGGTTTATATAAATGAAAAATTCTAATTTTATTAATTGATGATGAAAAATAATATATTTGTGAAAGATGGCTCTTAATTACATATGTGATACACAAATACTTCATGTCTCTCAAAATATACTTATAATCTTTATAACATGATTCCCAAAGCTTCACAATCTCCTGCTGATAACTCTAGGGGAAATGTTTGACAAATTAATTACCTAACAGGAAGAGTCCGATCACCTTTCCTTCTGTCCATTTCTCTTTGGGGAACAGGATACCAGCGAAAATTGAGCTTCCAGTTGAATCCACCATAGGTCATATCAGAACCTGCCATGTACTCAAAAGTATCATCACTGATCACATCAATGATAGGACATACCACTGTTTTCCTAAAATCATAAAAGCAAATTTATTTTTCAATTACAGATGTCATTCAAAATGTGCATCATGAAAGTCTACAACCATGGGCACCTCTGGCTCCCAAAGCTCTTCCTGTATTATCTAAAATTATAGTGCTTTTCAATATACAGTTAAGCATTTCAGGATGTTACATGTATCTCCCCACCCCCTTCCACTTCTTGCTGTGCTACAGTTCCACTAAGGATGTAGACGGAGATGAGATGACCTGCCTGCCCTAGTGTTAATTTTAGAAGGTAGAGACAAGTAAAGGGTTTTATCCTACCTTCCCTGAGTTCATTGTCCATCTGTTCTCCTTGTTTAATGAGCATAGCGTGTGTGTATATATATATATATCTCGTATACATCTTAACAACATATCTCCTAATCTATCTTCATTAACAAGACAGTTTGCAAACATTCTTTCCAGACTTTAGAAGAAGGTCTTCTTCATATTTAAGAGTGCTTTTCGTGGGTATGTTAAAGGAACTTCAGAGGAAATTATATTTGTATTTATTTAAAAACACAGAATTTTGCAATTTAACATAGAGTTTAGGACACATGCACTGAAAACAAACTTACAGACTCCAGAACATTACCTGTCATGTTTGATCCTGGCTAAGAGAGGCTCCAGCCATCCCACTGTACACTCACAGTGAGCGTCTAAGAAGGTGATCACTTGGCCTTTAGATACAGCGGCTCCTTTTAACCTAGCTCTGATCAATCCAGAACGTTGTTCCATTCGAATTACATGAACTGGTACTTTCAATTTTTTCACATAACTCTCTAGAGGTCTTTTCAAAAAGTCTGAAAAATTAACAGAACAAAAATAACAAAAAAACTGTGACCTGGCATTATTCAGATGTAAAGAAATTTTGATGTGCAATAGTCATTCAACACATTTACTGAACACTTTCCATGGGGCTCCCTCACAAACCCATTTCACTACAGGAAGCCTTTTCATTTCCTTAGAGAAAGTACAAGGGCTGCCTCTACCTTATCAGGAGGAGCCTTTGGGTTCAGGCTAAATCAAAGATAGGCAAGTTACTACATTTCTCTAAGCAACTCTTTTTTGTCAGGCTCAATTCTTTTTCTAATCATGTGTAAAGATCAGAGACAGAAACAATGTTGTTCAAGAGCGTTCAATCCAGACTGCAACAGAGAAAAGGAACAATATGCAATAGCTGTTAGAGTTCAGAAAATTGTGGGATTTCTTCAAAGGTAGAACTGATTGTCTTATTGATTATTACAGTCTTTGACTATGTAGTTCTTTAATCAGGAGGTAGGAAGTGAGGTAAAGCTCAGAAGACCAAATAGAGATCCTTAACAGACAAGTAGGCCTAAGTAAAAATGGTTTTCATAGGAAAGGGCAATTGAAGAGGAAAAGGGGAAAGGGAAAGGAAGTAGTTGTATGAAATCAATAATTATCCTGAAGCCATGCAGATACAGGTTATGCCCATAAGTCGAGGATGTCTTGCCTTTTAAGTATATAATTCACTTTAAAAAGCAGAAAAGGCTCAGCTTTCTCAAAACAAAAAGAAAGAATTTTTCAAATTAGATTATTTCATGGTATTTATGCCAGAGAAGCTATTGATGGGTGGTATGACCAAATGTCTTTACAACTAGTCCCCCTAGGATGATCTCTCTAGGGAAGGGAAAACTTGAGATGGAAAATACCGTGACTATGACTAGCTTTGTCCCATAAGGCTTTAATAATGGGAGAGTCACATGGAAAGCCAGATTTATGTATTAAGGGGTTGAGCTCTTTAAGTACTAAGTGGGGATCCAAAGGACTTCCTATATAGTGGAGAGGGAAAGACAAACAGAAGTGAAATGGTTCTTGTCTGTTTAACTGGTAAGACTAGAATGACTCAATACTGAAATAATCAGGGATATGAAAATTGTGAAAGAGAAAGGCCTTTGTGTCCCACTATAACGGAATAACCATCACTTCTACCACTGCTAATATATTTCCTAATATATTTGGGCTAAAATGAGTATCTAAAAAATACCTGGAATAGAACTCCTACCTGATCACCACTGTGATTTTTATGAACCAAATCTTAAGGTCAGAAAGATATAATTTGATTCTGAGTAAAAAGGTAATGCCAATTAGAAAGAAAAGCAACATTCTGCAGTAGTAGCTACCACTTTGAGTCTGTTTAGCACAATGGCAGGCCCTTTACAAGTTTAATCTCATTTAATCTCAAAGTTACACAAGAAAGTTATTACACATATTTTAGACATGAATATCTAAGGCTCAGAATATTAAATGAACTGATCAAGGTGACACAGCTAGTTAAGGGGTTGAATCCAAGATTCAAACTCAGGTTTGCGTGACTTGAAAGCTCATCTTGTCATCCATATAAAATTCTAGAAGGGAACTACAGAGAACAATTTAGGACTGTGGATTCACCTGATCTGACACACATGTATATTATTTTATGTCCAGAGTTTGAGAGAATGTCATGTGGTAGGGTGTGAGATATATTCTAGTACCTTAGACCAGCCAAGGTTGGGTGTGTCGCAAACAATGTATCTCTCAGTAAGTCTTTCTCAAAATATTAAGACAGCTTAAAGTGCTTAAAAATCAAAGCAATCTAATTCCTCAATCTCACATCTTTGAAAGTTATAATACTCTGTCCTGTCTATAAAGAAAGTGAAAAATGCATGACTCTTTGGTCTGATAGCTCAAAAACATTACTATTCCACAAATTTTCTTGACATCTTAGTATGACATCTGTGGCTTTCTTTCATGCAATAAGGCTAAGAAATAGGTGTCTTCCTAATAGTTAATACAGAATTATGGTCTCAGGGCTAGGTAGGGTATTAGTAACTATTTGTTGATGCCTCATTTTACAAAAATGAATCAAGCGGTGATGGTGGTGATTATGATTGGAAGCTACTATGTGATCTAAAATTAAGAGAACCTTATTTATTAGAATATCTTTATAGCTATTAATAAATGGATTTCTAGGCATCTCTCCATCAGGGAGTGTGAGGTTGTCAGAGAGGGTGTGTGTCAAGGAAAATTTCACTCCTCACAGCAACATCTAAGAAGTCTCAGCCGGAACTCTAAAGAGTAGTAGAAAGAGCAATGAATTTAAAGTCTAATAAACCTGACTCCTAATCCGTACTAAATAAGAACCTCCATTTCCTTTTGTGTATAATAAAAATAAGTCAACTCAGATTAGGAACATTCTATCAGTTCTAAGTCTTAAGATAACCTTCTGAGATGATGATTATGTTACTTCTGACATGAATTAGGGATTCATCCAGACTCTTGTCTTCACTGGAGACCCTGTAACCACAAACTTAGGACAGACGTGATGTGCATACCAGTTAAGGGGTCAAGCCCTTGGTTTATGCTAAGCCTCATTTTCCTCATCAATAAAATAGGGATAATTATAGCACCTACTTCATAGTTTTTTAATAGAGCTACTGATAACTCAGCAGGTTAACTGTGAAATCAAGTATCCTGAGGCCATGAGCAGACTATGCATGCTACATAATCTAATTAGGAAGCTTGTACAGACAAGAAGTAAAAGCAAAGGTTAACTGGTAGATTATTCTTTCATTCATTCATTCATTCATTCAATAAATTCTGAACTGTTTACTAATAGGCGCTGTGAACACTGAGGAGATAACTGTGAGCAAATAGCCCTGATTGAATATAAAGTCTAACAGGGGTTTGGCTAGAGGGTGGGGGAAAGAGACACTCATTAAACGGGCAAACAGTAAAATCTTTTGGTGAGAAGAGTGTTCTGAGATGTCAGAGGGACATGATCTGGTCTTAGGAGGTCAAGGAAGGCCTCTCTGAATATAACTTGATTCTGAGTAAACATTTGAGCTGAACTGTGGGGATGGGGTGGGCAGGGAACAGCTGAAGATGTGACTGGAGATACAGGCAGAAGCCAGGTCATGCAGGCCTTACAGAAAGGTTTTAATCAGAGAAGTGACATGGTCTGATTTACATATTTAAAAGTTCACTTTGCATAAAGCATAGGATGGTGTGAAAGTATGTGGGGAGACCAGTTAGTTTATTTCATCAGTTCAGGTGATAAATAAATCATGGTGCCTTAGATGCGTTCCCACCTAAACAAGAGAGCCAAAGAAAACTGTATTAGGTAATTCTCAATCTGGATAGCAAGACTACAATTATAACCACAAAAACAAAATGCCTAGTGGTTCCCAAATATCAGAAATTGTGACCTAGGCTCCTGAGGCTTTCAAGGCAGGAAGATAAAGGAGAAGCAGACCCCTGGTGAGGGCTCTGGGGTAACACTCAGGGACCCTGCTTAGCCAAGAGCCCCAGGTGGAAGAGTAAAGTAGATGTCTGCCACATGTTTCCTCTTCAGATTTATACAGTTTGGTGTGATTAAGAAGGGCCCTCATGAGGAAGGAAAAAGATAACTTATATACATGACTTTCTCTGTCACTTTAGAGTTGTGGATACATGTGTCTTTCAGATTAGGCCACATACTACAAAAAAATATTTCACATAGCCATCTCAGACACTCAGCAGAATAATAGAGAAACCAAAAGAGGAAGTGGAAAAATAGTTCATTTTATCTGAAGAAAAATCTCTCTCCTTGAGGAATATTTAATTTAGCAAATATCAACAAATGAGTAAACCAAACACAAGTCACTTACAGTATGGATGTTTGTACAGATCTCTGCTTAAATTAACTTCAGTTAATTTTCTTAAAGAATTAATTAACTCCTACCAAATAATTATCTACATGAGGTTTATACTTCTTTGTTCAACAGTAATTATTTAAGTGTGGTATTCTTAATTTATAACTCTCATTAATTTTGACATTAAAGGCATTGTGTATTATACTATTATTTAAATATTTTGTGTGATTATAAACTATTTCCTTAATTAGATTAAGGAGGTAAGCTATAAGGTACTTGAGAAGGAAGGACTATAACTTATTTGTACCTCTACAATCTGGCAAAGTAAATAAGATTTAAATGGTTGTTAATATGCAAATTACTCCTAATAATTAAGATATGAAGACATTAAATTTAATCATGGTTAAATGTACATATTTAGTGTGGGCACAAGAATGTGAAGTCGTAATACTTGACTAAACTGTCTTACCAGATGCAATGAGACATTAGGCAAGAAAGTTGAAGATATTAGCAAAGAGGCTGAAATGATGGGTCATAAAGTTTAAGGCTGATCTGTAATTCCCTCTAAATTTTTCTCACATGAACACAGGAATATTGGGGGAACACATGACACCAACAATCCTAAATAGATGAGCTGTGGGGAAAAAAACCTGGGAAATGCTGTGTATCTCTGAGTTTAACAGGTTTAATTGTTGGACTACGTAGAGCATTTTGTATATTACTTAGTGGTGTGAAATCTCCAAGGATTCAGAATAAATAATATTGGGCCAACGTACTTTTAATTAATATACCTCTCCAAAAGAGTACTTAATAAAACAGGTCGAGAGATTCTAAGCTTGTGAAAAATGCTGAGATTCTTATGGGGCAAGAATCACTATAGAGATTTATTATGAGATCAGAGTCATACACCACTTTTTCATAAGTTCCTTCTTTATCCTTTTATGCACCTAGCAGAAATGGAGTAAAATGGGAAAACCTAAAAAGAATCTGGAGAAGTAAGGCTTGCCCAGCTGAGGCTTCATTCTGCTGCCAAAGATACTTCCCACTGTACAAGGAACTAAGTTTCTCCATTCATGGCTCTATGTAAGATCCAATTTCTCTCCTTTGACTCAGGGATATAGCTTCTTACAGAGAAAATCCTAATAAAATTATGTTTTTATTCCACTGTTCTCCATAAACGTTTATATTATGTAATATTTCTTTAAAAGATTAAGATGTGACACAAATTAAATGCTAATTAAAATATTTAAAATTTCATGGTGTGTAATTTTTTTCATGTGAATGAATTCAAATGCCACAAATATTTTTAAAATTAAGTTTGTAAAAAATTGCTGTGTTAAAAATGATAGCAACTAGTTTTTTTTAATATTAATGACAAAAGGTGTGTATATTATTTGCATTAAAATTTGAAATTTACCTCTTTCACTGGCATCATCTACTAGAACAATTTCTTCTAGCAAGTGTCTTGGTGAGCGATTAATGACACTATGGACAGTTCGCAGAAGTGTGCTCCAAGCCTCATTGTGGAAAACAATCACCACACTTGTTGTAGGAAGATTATCTGGATACACCTTTGTTTTACACCTAGAGACAAAGCAAATGTCTTTATAAAAAGTGACTGGTAAGATAGCGTAATGAATGAATCCAGCCTAGAAGGGTAATAGAACAATAAAAACAGTTTGCTCTAATGGTGGGACTCTTGGTTACTTTTTATTCATTTAAGTTTTTGTTAATGCTGCATGTTTAATAAATAGTACCTATTGAAAGTTATATGTTTAAATTAAAATTATTTTAAAGATGTTAGTTGTATTTTTAAAATTGGGCACCTCTTCTCGATGTTTTCTGTCAATTCATTTTAACAGAGAATGAACTAAGGCTATATCATCAATTCCAAACAATTTCCCTCAAGAATCCAACTGGACAAAAAAATCAGAACCACTAGAATCTACACAATTTAATAAGCTAAACAAAAATATAACTTTCACAAAGGAGAAGAACCAGTATTTATTGGGTATCTCATGTGTACTAGGCACTTAGGCTTCCTAATAATTCTGTGAGGTACTTGGAGCCACATTTCACAGATGGAAGCTGAAGACACAGCCAGAGAATGGCAGTGCTTGACTAAGGACTCCACAGTCTGTGCTCTACTGACCAAGCTCTTGATGCTGCCTCCTCCACAATGAAATATCAATATGCATCTTGTTTGGTAAAGACAATGTCTAGAAATGCAATCATCTGAAAGACCAAGCAGACCCAAAAATAATATGGACACAAAATCAATGTATTAGCTATGTTTCTACCACTTTGTTAGGCATATGGTCTCTTCTTTCAATCTGGTTAGCCAGACGGAACTACTAGAAACTATAAGAGAACAATAACAGCATTAAGTAACCAGATAGATATCAAGGGATGTTCTTGAATATAAGCACTCCTAAGGAGTGCATTTATAATTCATTCTTAGGTATCCCCATATTGTAAATGTTGCTCCAGCCTTCTCTTTTCACATTTTTTTTTCTGCTCTCTAGCAAGCTTCACAAACCTTGCGGTCTCTCCACTCTCATCTATTATTACCTGTCAATAGAAGTGAAGAAGGGAAGAGAAAAAATATTAAATCCCCTCTTCAGAAGCTGCCACAACAATTCTACTTACTGAAAGCGCTTCCCTAAGTCTGCTGGTTGGAAGTTGGAAGAAAAGGAAAATGGAGGAAAAAAAAGGTGACAAGGTCAAGGGATTGAATAAAGGAGTAATGGGAAGGAGAGTTCACTATCGGGGAGGACTGGTCCCTCCTTTCTCCAAGGAGAAAAGGGGAAACAAATAGCTTCCACTGTTCTCTTCATTAAATCCCATTTTGAGCCCTCCCATTCTCCTTACCATTCCCAAGACATTCTTTTCACGTGTGGTCTCCAAATCCTATTACCAGTAACCTCACTATCTATCCACTGACCCAAAAGACCCATGGCCTCATTTCCATGTCACAGTTAACTCTCCTCTCCTCCTACATTCACTCAAAGATCCACTAGAAGGCTACCGCACAGCTTGCCACCCTGTCTATACCTCCTTGCCTCTAAATCTGGGCTACAGAGGTGAGGCCCAAGAGACTAATTGCATAGGCTATGGGATAATGTGTCTTTAGCATTCCAAGTACTTCTAAAAACAGTTTCCCATCAAAACTCTGTTCTATCATAAATGGTGGCTAGATTATATATATTATAACCATTACTACTATGCTTCAAATACATCATAGGTGAGCAAGCCAAGACACTCATGTTTTTATGGGAAGATGTCTCCTGAATGCCTGACTCACAGACTACTTGAACATGACTTTGAAGTCAGGAATGGCCTGGGTACAAGTAAAGGAGGTTAAGAAAAAGTTTCTATGATTATTTAACTTAATCGTATTAAATCACATAGTATCTCTTTTCCCAAATTAATCCCTTTTATTATTACAGAATTGGGAAGCAGGAAATAGTCAAGGTGATTACACAGCTGCCAGCTTACCGAAACAGCTAAAAGAACAAAATTAAGTGAGACACAGAAGATGATTAGGCAAAATACACAGTGTGTAAACAGTATTGTTAGCCATGTGAATGTTAGCCAGGATGTGGACAGGAAGAAAACAGAAAAATCTGAGATGGCAGTTTCTGCAGAAGAGAAATGATAAGCCAGATTTATTTCTTGGATGATACATTAAAGAATTAAATTCTGAAATTGTATGATAAGGAAGTAAGACTATAAGAACACTAGAAATAAGGAAGACTAAAATGGAAATCATTCACAATAGGATGGAAGAACCAAAAAGCAAAGCAAATATTGGGATTCTAATAAAAAAGAAAATTTCCTAAATCAAAGTTAAATTTAATCATTTAGAGAACACAACAAATTCACAAATATTTTCTTAAAGCAAAATAGAAAATAGAGAACATACGGAAAAATTATCATAACCGATCTCAGAACAGATAAACACATACACACTTGGGAAAGCCACAAAGAACCTTCCAGCAGTCTAGCTAAGCTTTTCCCATGGAGGGACTACCTATCTTTGTGGAGGTGAGAGTAGGAGGTCCCTCTGAGGGTGGGAGAAACAGAGCTGAGGATGAGCAGGAAGGCCACAGGCAGTGTTATGAAGCAGCTTTCTTCCACCCTCAGTCACAACTGAGTCTTTCATCCTCAGGAATGAAAATCAACCAGTGTGAGGTTTTACTACTTTTTTTTTAAAAAAAAGTTACATACCAGTTTGTCATTAGGGAAAGAGGGAAGAGTCTTTCTGTTGAAATATAATATACACACAGACAAGCTGACAAGTCCTAAGTATATAGATGTATGATTTTCCACAAAGTGAATGCATCAAGGAGTCAGCACTCAGATGAAGAAACAGACTTTTACCACACCCCAGAGGCTTCCTGTGTGCCCACCGGGATTGTACGAGAGTTCCAGCTGTCCTGCATCTTTGTCAGCACATGATACTGTCAGTAATTTTTATTTTAGCCATTTAAATAGGCATAAAGTAGTGTCTCATGGTTTTAATTGGCATTTTAATCGGCATTTCCCCAATGGCTAATGTCTTTTCATGTGCTCATCTGCCATCCATTTAGCATCTCAGATGAAGTGTCAAGTTTTTTAACATTTTATTGCATTCACTTTTTTTTAATTGGGTTGTTTGTTTTGAGAGTTCTTTATATATTCTAGATATAAGTCCTTTATTGAAAGTATGGTTTGCAAATATTTTCTCCCAGTCTGTAGCTTTTCATTTCTTTCTCTTAACAGTGTTTTTAGGAGAATGAAAGTTTTAAAATTTGATGTTCAATTTATCATCTAAAAAAATTAAATCATGCTTTTGGTGTCATGTCTAAATACTCTCTGCATAATGTAGCCAGGTCCTGAATATCTTCCCTAAGAGTTATAAATTTTTAGGTTTTAGATTTAGATCTATGATCCAGTTTGAGTTAATTTTCATATAACGCATGAGATTTAGGTTTAATGTTTTTGCATATGGATGTCTAATCGTTTCAACACCATTTGTTGAAAAAGATAATCTTTACTGAATGGCTTCTGTACCTTTGGCAAAAACCAAATAGCCATATTTGTGTGGATCTATTTCTGAACTTTCTATTCTGTTCCACCAATTTATATATGTCTCTTTGCCAATACCACACTGTCTTGCAGAGTAAGTCTTTAAATTCGGTAATGTATTTCCTCCAACTGTATTCTTTTTCAAAATTATTATAGCTATCCTATTTCCTTTATCTTTCCATTTAAATTTCAAACCCCTTGCTGGGATTCTGAATGGAATTGCATTAAATCTATACATCTGTTGTGGGAGAACTGACATCATTTATGTTGAGTGTTCCAACACAGCTAGAAAGCTGAGGCTTTATAGTTTCCTTTCTCTGCTACGTGCTTCCTGTGATTGTGTCTGTGTTCTTGGCCAAGCAGAGAAGTCAGAAAAAGAAAAACAATGGGGCTTCTACATGCTCTGGAGACCAGAGATCCTCTGGTCAGAGAGAAGCCTCCTCCCTCAGAGTTTTAATAGCGATGGGGGGGGGGAAGGGGTGGTGGAGAAGAAAAAAATAGAGGGTTTTCTCCACTTTCTAACCATCAAGAGACCCACCCCTTTCTTGTTCCTCAGACCAGAAAGAGAGTGCTTCTCTTAGGGCTCTCTTTCTTCAGTGTGTACTTCCAGGTTTTGGACCACCTTCAAGTATAATGTTGAATAGAAGTGGACAGCAGAATTCTTTCCTTGTTTCCCATCTTAGGGGAAAAGCTTTTAGTCTTGTACCATTAAGTTTGATATGACACTAAAAGCTGAATTCATAAAAGAAACAACTGATAAATCTGACTTCATCAAAATTTAAAAATTTTTGTGCTTCAAAAGGTAGCATTAAGGAAATAAAAAGCCAACAAACTAGGAGAAAATATTTGGAAATCATAGGTCTGATAAAAGATTTGTATCCAGAATATATAAAGAACTATTACAACTCATTAACAAGAAGGCAAATAATCCAATTAAAAATGGACGAAAGATTTAAAAAAACATTTAAGATATAAGAATATAATAAGTACATGAAAGATCTTCAATATCATTTATGAAGACATTAGGGAACTACAAATTAAAATCGCAATGAGATACTACTCTTCACAACCAACAGAATGGCTATAATAAAAAAGACAATCGAAGACAAGTGTTGGTGAAGATGTACAGAAACTAGAACCCTCATGCATTGCTGATGGAAATGTAAATAGTGCAGTCACTCTGGAAAGAGGTTTGGCAAATTCTTACATAGTTACCCTATGAATCAGCAATTAGGAATCTACCTAAGAAAAATGAAAACATTTATCCACACAAACACTTGTATGCAAATTTATGGCCCGAAAATGGAAACAACCCAAATGTCCATTAACTGGTGAAAGGAGAAATAAATGTATATGCACACACTTAAATGACACTGGGCAAGTTTTTCGAACTGCACCATCACTACCATAGTGAATGATGCTATTAATGGGAGTGAGTTATATACTGTAGTGGAGTTGGAGTTGACTGAAAATCCCTAGTTTTTAAACAATGAGTGAAAACACAAGGTTTCATTTATGTTCCTATGTACAATACTAAAAGATGGCCTATATAATGAGGACTATTGTTATATATAAATGAAAGGATTACTGAATAAACTCTAATGCATGAAATTCACTGTATGGTCTGAGAATTAGCTTGAGTGCCTGCCTGAGTCAGAGGTGTTTCAGGAAACAGACATTATTAAATTTGCTTAAAATAGTGTTCATCTCACCAAGACTGGGCTTACCAAAGAATCAATCCATACAAATACCTAACAATTCAAGAATACAGAACAACAGAAGTCTTTTGATAATTATAATTTTTATTATTTTTCAATTGTTAAAGTCCCTCTCTACTTATCCTAACCCTCTTACAGCCTGAAATGGCATTAAGAGTTTTATATGCATTATCCCACTTTATCCTTACAAAAACACCAAGAGGTATTATTATCTCAATTTTACAGATGAGGAAACAGGCTTAGAACATGAAGAAGCTTAATTCCAAATCAAGGTAGATATGCACTATAATCTAATGCTCTTTATATGCCTTTAAGCTATGATTTTTAAAGCATTCTTGGTCATTCACTAAATTTAGCCTATTACTTCCATTTACCAATGACAAGTCTGTATTTCTTAAGATGTCTGACTACTTGCCAGGCAGTGTTTAGCAATGTTACATAATTTCTCCCCTGTGTACTCTCATTCAGACAAGATCAATGAAGAACTAACCATAAAAGTGATGGCAGAGCACACTGATCAAGATTACATGTTTTATCATTGACAAATTTCACTTGGGTCAGTTATTAACTATCTCTGGCACCAATCATTTAATTTCCTAAAATCCAAGTTTCCCCACAGTAAACTGAGCATACTACTACTTTGTTCAACTGCTTAAATGTAATAATGTATATAGTGCCTGGTACATAATACTGACTAAATAGTATTACTATTTTTTAAGCATCCAAAACTAATTATATAGAATGGAATTGCCATATTAGGTGATTTGGAATTTGTCTTAAACCTGCTTCCCTAAGACCACACGCTGCAAGTTATTCTTTGACTGTTACTCTATTTAACTCTTTTTGACACCGGAACAATGTTATTCTTTCCTCCAGGAAAGAATATCCTTTCCATATTTCCTCCAGGAAATATGCCCGTGGAGACCCTACAAGGCTGTAAAGGTTCTTAGCAGGCACAGGATGATCTGAACACTGCCAGTTTATACCACCAGTTGAGTCCATGACTAAGAATAAGCAAGGCTTTTCTGGATTCAGAAAAGGGAGTGAAAAAGCTGCACTCTAGGGGCTGTCCCATACTACTTATCCTTCCACCTCTGGAAATTGTTTTGAAATGCATCTGCTGGCCATCTCTGTCCAACTTAGTATGGGGATAGTTAAGTATTAATGTGATATTTCTCATTTAACATTTCATTGTGATTACACTTCAGAAGCCAGAAAATGATTAATAAAAAAAGAGTGGGGATGGAAAAGCATGCTTAGAGTTGGCTTTTCCTGAGAATCAAACTAGGACCTAGAGCTCACTTTCTGAAAAGGCCCTCTCTATATTCTAAGTACCAGGAAGTATTCAAAGCACTACAAAGCGTCACAGCAATTTTTGATATTTTCCTTATTGTTCAGATAAGGATACTGAGGTACAGAAAGGTAAAGTAACTTGTCCAAAGTCAGACAGTCAATAAATGGCAGAACTAGACCTGGACTTTGCCACTATCAAGATATTAATGAGAAAGTCACCTAGATACAATTCAAAATGGGAGAAAAAATACGGGCATAGATTGAGCAGCTATAGTATATGCATATGAGTAGTTCCAGATGAATAGACTGGAGGAAATGGTGATATAGCAATTATCTGAGATTAGAGCTAGAAATGTCTTAGAATTGAAGAATAATATGAATACCCAGTGCAAAAGTACACTATGTGCACTAAGCATGTAGATGAAGATAAATCCATATCTTCTTGACAATTACAGATCTTACTACTAAATGAATAGACCAAACCATGAGAGAGAAAAACACAAATACTAAAAAGTTTATCATCTGAAATGATATCAATCAGCAAAGCAGAAAATGAGTGGAAAATTAAAAAGGTAAACAGAAAACAAGATTAGATTGAACTTTATGAAACTAATTTTCCTAAGTCAAAATAGTTAAAATATCAATTTTGTATAGTTCAACCTAAAAGAAGTACAAATATATCAATAGTCACAATAAATGTAGATGCATCAAGCTTACTATGAGTTTGCACTGGGGTGATCAGGCTGTGCCACAAATTGGAGAATCTCTGACGTCGGTGTCTGTAGGTTTTTTTCTCTAGAGCTAGTCCAATCTCTTGCCTGGAGGGGAAGGCCTGGTTGCTAGCGTTAATGAAAGCCATAGAAGCAAAGTGGCTAGGGGTCTCAGCTGCAGATAAATTCACTTAACCTACCTGTTTTTTGTACAGTTCCTCTGTTTTTAACTGGGCCAGCTGTCCTATAGTCTAGATATTTTGTATTACCTTCCTCATACGGAGCAACTGAGTCTCTTATATTGTACACAGGAGTGTAAATTAGTACAACCATCTTGGAAAAATCTTTGACAGCATGTACAAAAGCTATATAAATGTATACCCATTCCTTTACCCGAATAGATACCAAAGAGAAATGAGAGCTTAAGTCCTTCAAAAGATATGCACAAGAATGTCACAACAGCTTAATTCATAATAGTCAAAAAGTGGAAGCAACCTAAATGCCTATCAATGTGTAAATAAACTATGTTATATTCACATTAACAAAACTCTACCCTGCAATGGAAAAGAATAAACTTCTGGTATATCCACAACATGGATTTCAAAGACACAAAAGAATATATATTACATTGATTCATTTTTTAAAATTTCAAAAAAAGGGCAAAACTCAACTATATTTAGAGAGATCGGAACAAAGGCTGCCTCTCAGGTAGGAGTACTGACTGGAAAGAAACCTAAGAGAACTTTCAGGGGTGATGGAAACATATCTTAATTTGGATGATGGTTAGAGAGGAATATACATATCAGCAATAAAAATTCAGTAATCTATCTGTACATGTACAACTGTATATTTGTTTTAAGTTATACAGCACTTAAAAGAATCTTTTTTAAAAACTGATCATATGAATCTTTTGGTAATAATAGAGTTTAAAACCTCCTACCAGATGAAAAAGGGGAAATTATGACTGACATCACAGAAATACAAAGGATCATACAAGAATAAGTATGTAACACCAAATTTAATAACCTAGAAGAAAAAGACCAGTACTTAGAAAAATACAACCTTCCTAGAATGAATCAAGAAGAACTGAAAAATCTAAATAGACCAATCAGCAGTATGGAAATTGAAACAATCAAAAACCTACCATAAAGTAAAAGTCCAGGACCAGATGGCTTCACTAGTGAATTCTGCGAAGCATTCAAAGAAGATTTAATACCTATTCTCCTCAAACTCTTTCAAAAAATCGAAGAGGAGGCAATACTTCCCAATACATTTTATGAGGCCAACATTACTCTGATACCAAAACCTGGTAAAGATAACACAAAAAAAGAAAACTACAAACCAATACCTCTCATGAACACAGATGCAAAAATCCTAAATAAGATACTAGCGTACAAATATAGCAATATATTAAAAAGATTATACGCCACAAGTGGGCTTCATCCCAGGCGCACAGGGATGGTTCAACATACGTAAATCAATTAATGTGATACACCACACAACTTAAAAAATAAGAATCATGTGATCATATCAATAGATGCAGAAAAAGCCTTCGACAAGATACAGCATCCATTTATGATCAAAACACTTAACAAAATCGGTAGAGAAGGAAAGTACCTTAACATAATAAAGGCTATATATGACAAACCTTCAGCCAACATTATACTTAATGGTGAAAAACTAAAAACTTTCCCTCTAAGATCAGGAACAAAGCAAGGTTGTCCACCATCACCACTGTTATTCAATATAACACTGGAGGTCCTAGCGAGCGCAATCGGACAAAAAAAAGATATAAAAGGCATCCAAATAGAAAACGAAGAAGTCAAACTGTCACTATTTGCAGATGACATGATTCTCTATATAGAAAACTCTAAAGACTCCACAAGAACACTACTACAAACAATAAGCAAATACAGTAAAGTCTCTGGATACAAAACCAACGTTCAAAAATTCATAGCGTTCCTATACTCTAATAATGAAGTGTCAGAAAAAGTGGAAAAAATAATTCCTTTTGCAATTGCAACAAAAATAAAATAAAATACCTAGGAATAAATTTAACAAAACAAGTGAAGGACCTATATAATGAAAACTATAAGACCCTGTCAAAAGAAATTGAAGAAGATACAAAGAAATGGAAAGATATTCCATGTTCTTGGACTGGAAGAATCAACATAGTTAAAATGACCTTATTACCTAAAGCATTATACGGATTTAATGAATCCCCATCAATATCCCATCGGCATTTTTTAAAGAAATGGAACAAAAAATCATCAGATTTGTATGGAAGCACAAAAGACCCCGAATTGCCAAAAGACATCCTGAGAAAAAAGAACAAGGCTTGAGGCATCACTCTGCTTGACTTCAAATTATACTACAAAGTGACAGTAATCAAAACAGCAAGGAATTGGCAGCAAAGCAGACACACAGACCAGTGGAATAGATTCGAGAGTCCAGAAGTAAACCCATATTTATATGGGCAAATAATTTTTGACAAAGAAGCCAAAAACATACAGTGGATAAAGGAAAGCCTTTTCAATAAATGGTGCTGAGAAAACTAGAAAGCCACCTGCAAAAGAATGAAACTAGACTGTTGTCTATCACCACATACCAAAATTAACTCAAAATGGATTAAGGACTTAAATATAAGACCTGAAACAATAAAATGCATAGAAGAAAACATAGGAACTAAATTGAAGGACCTTGCACTTAAAGAGGATTTTATGAATTTGACCTCAATGGCAAGAAAAGTAAAAGCAAAAATAAATGAATGGGACTACATCATACTAAAAAGCTTCTGCTCAGCAAAAGAAATCATCAACAAGGTAAAAGAGAGAACCATCCAAATGGGAAAATATATTTGCAAGCAATGCCTCTGATAGGGCCTAATATCCAAAATATACAAAGAACTCATATGACTCAATAACAACAAAAAGACAAACGATCCAATCAAAAAATGGGCAGAGTACCTGTACAGACACTTCTCCCTAGATGACATACAAATTGCTAACAAACATATGAAAAGATGCTCAACATCGCTAGCTATTAAGGAAATGCAAATCAAAACCACAATGAAATACCATCTCACACCTGTCAGAATAGCTACAATCAACAGGACAAGTAATAACAAATGTTGGAGAGGATACGGAGAAAAAGGAACCCTCATACACTGCTGGTGGGACTGCAAATTGGTACAGCCACTATGGAAAACAGTATGGAGGTTCCTCAAAAAACTAAGAATTGATCTACCATATGACCCAGCAATCCCTCTACTCGGTATTTACCCCCAAAGACTTGAAAACCCATATCCAAAAAGATATTTGCACACCAATGTTCATAGTAGCATTATTCACAGTGGCCAGGACATGGAAGCATCTTAAGTGTCCTATGATAGATGATTAGATAAAGGAGCTGTGGTACATATATACAATGGAATATTACTCAGCCATGAGAAGAGATGAAATACTACTGCCATTTGCGACACCATGGATGGACTTTGAGATAATCATGCTAAGCCAAATAAGCCAGACATAAAAAGTTGAAAATCACATGATATCACTTGTATGTGGGATATAAACCTAAAAGAAACAAATGAGCAGGACAAACAAACAGAGACTCATGGACATGGACTATAGACTAGTGGTTACTAGTACGATGGGGGAGGAGGGAGGAGGTAGAAGGGTAGTAGAAGGAGTCAATTATAGGGTTTAGGAGGAGGGTGAAGTGCGTAAAGGGGATCAAATATAGCTGAAGGAAACTGGACTTTGGTAAACACACAATATACATATGTCAAATGATAATGTACACCTGAAAATTATATAGTTGTATTAACCAATATTACTCCAATAAACAATTAATTTTTTTTAAAAAAATAATAAAATAAAATAAAACCCCCTACCATCTTAAACTATTAAGAAAAACAATTATTTTCCAAAACCTGAAATACATAGTCCTAATGATCAACAGTAACTTGAGGTATTACTTTATCAGTACTTAATTATTTTTAAATGAGTTAAGTAGTAAATTAGTGATGTAACATTCATTTCAAGAACAGCTGACATTAAAGTACAATTTACTGGGAATTGAGAACATAATTTTCATACAAATTAAATACTATCAGGAACACTAAATACTTACCCTTCTAACCTAACATCTGGTAAAGATCTGTTGAGTGCAATCATCTCACTTGCCATTAAATTGAACTGATTGATTTTAAACATTTCTTTCATCTTTTCTTGATCTTCTTTAGGAATGACAACTGGTTTCCCCATTTCTCCAGGACCTTCATGAGGCTTTTGTACTGGCTCTAGAACTAAGAACAGGGAGGAAACTTAACAATTTTATAGCAATTATTTCATGTTTCTATTAATAACATTTGAGTTTAAACTGTGCCCTCAACAACCAAAGTCATTTCTGAACCCATCCTCTCCCAGTTTGTAACATTTCCTAGGGGCTTCCCTGTCCTCCACTTCCACACCAGTGTCCTCAAGACCTGCTCACCTGAATCACTGCGCCACTTATCTGAATGACTGCATAGCTTTGGCATGCTCATCTCAAATACTGTTACCATATTAACTTCCCTAAAGCATAACCTTCCCTGTATTATTCCCATTGTCTCCAAAAGTCCAATTTGTTTAATGTAGAATTAAACCTAACTTGCCAAACTTACCACCTGCTAGGCTCTCCCTACCCGACTCCCCAGTACTTCAACCTCAAATAGCAACTCATTATTTTCCTCCAAATGTGCCTCACGTTTTTTTGCTTTGGTGCCTTCGCTCATACAGGTCCATTCCCTTGGCATGTCCTTCCCACTCCAAGCTCTGCAATACCAAACACCGATTTGTCTTTCAAGGCCCAATAAATGGCTTTTCTTGCCTCTAGCTTTTCTGAATTTCTCTATTTACTACTCTTAACTACCACATCATTTCATCTAGAGTTCTTATGTCTCTAACCAATTGCCATCTCTTACTATAATGATTGCTCCCCCATAGGTTATATTCTCTTTAGCTGGGGTTTTTGATTCATTTATGTACCTTCTGTAGAGTTTAGCATAGTGTCTTATAGGAGTTTTATAACTATATGCTGAACTAATATGCGAGTAAAAGTGCTATTAATAAATCAAAATGAGATCCTAGAATTGATAACAATGGACATTATAATAAGCACCATGCAAGGTGGAGCATCATTAGCAATTCAGATTAGCAGTTCCCAAATCTTGTTCCTTGTTATACGCTTTTGAGATGTTAAAAACTTTCCAAGAAAAACAGGTTCTAGGATGTATTAAATTTGGATAAGAATGTTAAAGTGAGTATAGAATTAGGTGAAGACAATAATGGGATGGAAATATCTGTTTGGGATATTACTTTTTTTTAAGCTGAAAGTTTTATTCTCCTGCAGTTTATTCTTTAGGCATCCCCAAAGTATCTGCACAAAAATGGAGACATTAAAGCAGCAGACAAAGTATCTCGCTCCAGGCAGGCTTCATCTGCCCACAAATAGCAGTAGCTGGTAAAGCCAACCTAAAGGATGATTGTTTCAGATGGTGGTACAAAGCAATCTATCAAACCTGTTAATACGAGAGCTGCAGCATATGAAATTATTTGTTGTGCCTTTAACAACTGTGTCTAGAGTATAAAAATCTATTTTAGAGAACCATCAAGAAAAGCTATAGTATATAATAACTTTCCCCATTCTCAGAATAAACTATGGTTTTAGGAGGGACAAGAAAATATTAGGAAATAACATTTAAAATTGTAGGAAATTCTGGTAATAGTTTTTAAAAACAAATCCTGCCTAATGTTTGTCCAGCAGGTACGCTCTTTAAATATAAGGGTTGGCAGAATTAAAAAAAAGTTCTCAATGACAAGCATAATAAAAACTATAATACAAGTAACAGATATACTTTAAAAATCAAAAATTATAAAACTCTTAGAACCAATTCTACTTACTGGTCTCTGAAAATAAAGAGCAATCAACAGATTGGGGATTAGGATGTTCAGGGGTCAATAGAAAGCAGTAGAGTTCCAGAGGTGACAATTATCTTTTGTGCATGGCATAGATAACATAAAGAGTAGGTGGGAGACATCTAGTGGCCCTGATTATAAATACCCTTCAGTTATCTGTGCCCTATTTTAGTATAAGATGATGCTTTAAAGAAAAGCTAAAATGGAAACATTTTCATGGTGCTCAGTTGTTGTTGTTTTTTAAGAGTATTAATATAAACACCATCTATAACATATTTTTGCTGCAAGGAAAAAAAAGATCCTGAATCTGATCAAGCCTCTGAATCTACCTATGAATTCACAGGATATACACAGGACAGGAGGACATGATAAAAAACATTAAAGAGATGCAAATCCTGACTGTGGGAAAATGGAAAAGATACCCAAATTTCTTCAAAAGCAAAAAAAATAAAAAAAGGGAGTGGGGGGTGGGAGGCGGGGAGGTGGACGAAGAGAAAAAAGTAAATATCCATGTATTCATTCCACAAGACTAGCCTTGAGTTGACAACTGCGAAAGCAGATGATGGGTATATGGGAGTTCAATTTTCTATTTTCTCTACTTTTGTTTGTTTGAAATTTTCCATGGGAGTTGGAGAAACATGAAGGAGGACTCAAGAAATTACTACTATAAGAACTAGTAAATATAATCTTGATTCCTTATAGCATAAGAGACTATATGACCAGAAAGTTAAAATCTTGCCCCATCATTATGAAGTAAAAAATTCTGGCCTTGATATCTTAAAGAATAATGCAAAACTATACACCATATACAACCCTACTGCTGCAATATTTTATACATTTGCTCACCTGGTACTATTAATAATTTGAATATCTAGTGTAGTGCCCACATTACACACTTTAAACTACTGGTACACATGACATTTCTGAGCCACATTTAAAATTACCATTAATCAAAAGTTACATGATTACTGCATGACTTACAAAATGTAACAATATTCTAATTTAGGAATTATAATATCCTCAAGAATTAAATGGACTAGTTAACTACTTCTGTTTGGCAAAGAGACCAAGATAAAATATGTGCGGCTAGTGAATATTTTTACTACTAATGCACTTGCAGTATTAAAAAGCAGCTAAAAAAAAGAGGATAAGCATTAACTTTCCATGTATTCTACTTACTAGTCTTGCATGCAAATTAAAAGTGAGTTAAGAGAAATTTTTGTTTGAAAGTAACTAAAATAAGGTTTGGATATCATCAATTTCCTGAACTGAAAAAAAAAATACTTTCTTGGCATAAAATTTTATAAGCACATCATTTCTAAAACTCAAATCAACTTTGAAAAGGGAGTGACTAAGATGTTATTCCAAGGTATTATGTGAGAACAAACATTTTATTATATTGTTCAGTTAAACTTTACTTACATGACAATGTAGAGAAGTTTCATATTTCAGAAAACTTAATTACCAAGAAAACTACAAGTTTACTCTGAATACTGCCATATACAAACCACATGACATACCTTTGAATGTACTTAATCTCACAAACTACTATTTTTGTCATGGAAAGTAAAAAAGAGGTATAAAGTTATATGATACCCTTTTGGAGGAAAAAAAAATACTAATACAAGGCTACGATCATTTCTCCCAAAGGATTTTATTACACAATTATCTTTACTGTTTTTATGCATTATATTTCATCTACTCCAAATATTTTTTCCTTTTAATTTTTAAAAATATTTTAACATCTCTGAGATGTGACTTACAACAGTAATTAGAATGTTTTTGCTTAGTGGTATATAAAATAATAAGTATTCTATAAATAAAGGTAAACTATGACAAAATACAGCAAATTACCTATTTTTTTAACATCAAAATATTATATATAACAAATTCACTGATAACTGTTACCTCAACATCCTTGCCAGTTTCAACCCTCATTCCAATTTTATGTTCAATTTATTTGAAATGTGTTTAGTATATAAAACTCTAAACACAAAAAATTGTAATAGTTACTAAAAGTGTTTACTACTACTATTTTTAAATTTTTAATCATCAGAAGTTTCTTCTATAAACTGTTCTCAAAGCCTTCTTCCTAATGTTTGATAGTTGAAGTAATTCTAGCATAAGCACATGAAAACTTAAATCATCAACATTTTAATGATCTGAAAATCAAGTACAGTGCTGGCAGAAATGATCAATTCTGACTTGGAATTGCATTTAAGAAAGTATTGAATGTTCTATATAACATCCAAATCCATACATTGAATGAATGAGCTAATTCTGGAAAGCAAAAGAGTAGTAAAAATAATCTCAGGACAGAAGCCACACTAACCTTGTTTTTCAAGGGGATCCCAATCTAAACAGAAGTTTGCTATAGCTTGGGGTATAAAATACAATAAAACTACAAGAAGGAACTGCTCAGGAAAACAGAACCAAATGAATCCTTCTATAATTACCAAAGACTGGCCCGCTATAGCACTTGAAGCAAGTAACAAGTAAATTTAATGAATCCTAGAAAACTGTTATCAGTATCAATCTTATACATGAGGGCTTTAGCACTATCATAAGGATAATCAATCCATTCTACTTAAAGATAGAACACCTTTATTCACACCATACAGAGCAGAATTTCTTAAATTTCACCAACTGGCACTGTAAAACAGTTCAAAGAATGTTCAGAAATGAGATCCTTGCAATACTGAAACAACTGCTCTGGAGTATTATGTCTGCTCATTTTTTTTGCAATTTAATTTTATTTTGGTTTTTCAAATGCTATAGAAAACAAAGATCATGGAGACCTTATGGATTAAAAGAGACCTATATTCTTTTAGGTCACTGAGTGTACTTGCCAGTTCCACTAAGAAGGTCAACATTCTTGGTGCCATTACCTAGCCACCTTCTCCCAACACCTTTATTAAAAGATCTCTTCAGAGGCGCCACAAGAATTCCTCACCTGTTGGTAACCTAAACAACCTCAAGGCTTTGACACTACTTGGGACCTCTCAGGTCCCACTGCACTGAAACTTCACATAGGAGCAGATTTTTCAAACTGTTCTTGTTAGCATCAATTGTCCCCCTCCCTGGATCATTTTCTCCCCTCTCTGCCTTCAATCCCTTAAGGCTATATAAATCACAGTTTAAAAACATGCTCTGAAGCCTCATCTGGAACTGCTGGCCTCTCAAACCCTGTCCCTTCAGCTATTGACTCACTTTCTGGCTTACTGCTCAGCCCCTCTCTCATTCTTCCACTGCTGACTTCCTTCTCAGTCTGTCCCACTAAATAAAGGGACACCTCCAGGGCTATTATAAGTTTCTTTGTCTTGTCTCTTCAACAGAGAAGCCCTATCTACCCCAGACTTAACACAAATCTGACTCTTCCCTAGAGCCCAATAACCTCATCATGTTTTCTGCGAGAACTTCATTCTTCATTTCCAATAAGGTAATGATGCTATCTCATAGCTCCTTGTTGTTACTTCCAGATCAGTTCTCCTTTACTTTGAACTTAGGAACTTTGTATTAAAGCTACTTCTTTTTTTTTTTGATGCTTATGCCAGTAGTGGTTTTCAAATCTGCATTAACCTTAGAATCCTCTTCTAGGATAATCCTTTTCTTATGGTTTTGATACCACAGTCTCATCTGCTAAGTATTTGCTCTTTCGACTATTTCTTTTCCTTATATTTTAAATTTCTTCCTCAACATACATAATACATATGTATATATATATATACACACATAGAAAACCAATGCTGGCTCCATTCCTTTCTTTTAATCTATCTCACTATACTACCTCTTTCTCTTTGCATCGAAGCTTCCTAAAATAATAAGCTACATATCTCTACGACTTCACTAGTACTTCAAATCTGCTGGAATTGAAAGGGGACTTGCAAAGGTCACAAAAAACCCTCTGTTCCAAACATATCAGAAACACTTCATCTTAATCTCAGGTAAAATCTCTGAACAAACACTATTCCTGGGTTTCCATGAACCTGCTCACTCTGGCTTCTCCTTGTACCTCTGATTTCCAGAGAGGCCTCTTTCTCTTCCTTCACTGACACTCCATGATGCTCTCCAACAGAGTCATCTCTTCTGACTCTACATAATGCTCCCAGTGCAGTCTCATGTACAGACAAGGCTTAAACTACTACCATCTATGTGCTCCACTTCAACCACTCCCTACCACAGAGCATCTTTATCAGCACCTCAAAGTTAAATATTCCAAACCCAACTCATCCAGCCACTTTCTAATCAAAGAGTTCCGCCTCTGGGGGCCCTACTGCCTATCAATTCAGACAGAGAGACCTAAGAGTCATCTTGGACGTCTCTTTTTCTTATTACCTATATTCAATGGCTCTATAAGTTATGTAAATTCCACTATTTATATACTTCTCATCCATTTTATTTTCTCTCCATTTCCAGTGTCATTATAGTGTAGGCTCCAAGAATATCTCCCAACTTTCACAACAACCTCACAACTGGTCTCTCCTGTCTCATTCCCTTCCAGTACATCAGCCACATGACCACCAAACTGTTTCTGGAAGTCCAGATCCCATGAGGTTACTTATTTTCATGTTTAAAATCCTTCAATGGCATGCCCCTGCCTACAGGATGAATACCAAAATCCTTAGCATGCCATTAAAGGCCTTCTGTGATGTGGCCTCAGCTAACCTCCTAAGCTTCATCCATGCTCTTTCCTCACAGTCGCCTATGCATCAGCTCTGTTCTCTCATTTGCTCATCTTGCACATGATTCTTTCCTTTGTTTGGAAGGTGTTCTCAACCCACCAAACCTAACAACCATCTGCTCACCCTGATACTACTCAACTTAAGCATTAACTCCTTACTGCACCTTTGCAGACACTGCAAGGCGTTCCTTCCTTTCTGCTCTTATGCACATCTCTAGTATGCTATTTATTATATTGGTATTTTACTATTATTCTTTCTCTATTGGACTATGAGTTTCCGAAAGGGAAGAATTTTGTCTTTTTGTTGTTGATGAACTGTACATCACTAGCACCTATTCCACTGCCCAGCATACATTAGAGTTTAAAAAATATTTGCCAAGTAGACCTTCACATACTATAGGTCCTATTCTTACTTCCATTCCTTTGCATTTAAGATAGAACACTATGAACTCCCACTATAAATGGCAATGAATTAAGATGGGGTGAGACAAAAGTTTATCTGTTCTCTTTGGAAAAAGAATGTTTTAGTTTCCTATTGGTGAATGGTAATACCTGCTCTCCGATTTAAATGTAGACAGCGAGTTAAGGACACAGCATTCTGTCACCCAATCAAGTTACTAAACAGCAGGGCCATAAAGTAAACCAGGAAAGTCAACAAACACAGGCTGACTTTGAATGCAAACATATTTTATTAAAACTTTTCGAGGAAGTGAAATTTTAAAAATTAGGGGTTAGCATAGGTACTACTAGAGTCTAATACTGGCAACTAAGCCTACCTAAATACTTCATATTTGTGTTTCCTTTCTTTTCCACACTAGGATATTGCAGTGTACTCACTGTAGCCCCTATTCTAGAGCATGATCTTTTCAAAAGCCCTCCCTAAAAATGCTAACTGGAACTATCTACAGCATTAAGGAAGAGAACTCTTCATATCACATCTATCTAGAATGACTGTTCCCCTTAGTACTGAGATGGGAAGGTAGGAGAAATATCTTTTGATACTTGGTAATACAATTTCAATGCTCCACTCAGTGTTATGGCATTAGATTAATCTTCTGTACAATTTTGATAGTTCTAACTATGAGATTCCTTATATTATTTGATAACATAATGTAGCTTCCTAGAAAACTAACTACATTTAACAGTGAACACAAAAATTTAATTTAGCAATTCTATACATGACACTTTAATACTTTTGTTAGAAGAACACACTAGAGAATTGTTGGAAATAAGATCACCATATGTGGAAACCAGGGATTACTATTAATCTAAAAATGATAAATTTTATAGTATCCAAATTAGTTAAACCAAAAAACCTATAACATACTTATTATTAAAATGAGTATATTATTATAAAATGTCACTCACCATCTCCAGCAGGAAGTCCTCTCTCCTTTTTTTCATCACATTTGTTGCATTCACTAAAGTAAAGCAGCAGGAACATATCCAAGAGTACCCAAATCAAGGAGGTGGCTAGGACCACCTTGCAATATGCAAATTTTCTCATGGCACTTTAAGTCAAATGCAAAATTTTAAAATATATATATATATATAAATATACAAAGATCATGAAAATTCCTCCAATCTGGTTTCATCAGAAATCACATTCATAACCTAGAGAGAAAAAAAAAGATTAACTTAAAAATTCAGAACCTAGAAAATTGTAAGAATATGCATATGAAATTTTACTATGAAGTTTATAAATCACACTTAGAAAAATACTTCTAAAATACATAAAAATTAATAGTATCAAGAATACACAAATAACTCCTACAAATCAATATACAACAACCCAAAAGGAAAATAAGTAAAGGATGTAACAGGCACTTTGCAGAAAGGAAACCCAAATAGCCAATAAACATGTAGAAAAGTGCTCAATTCACTATAATTAGGAAAATGCAAATTAAAACAGTGAGCTAAGATCTCATATCCATTAAATACATGGGGCTTAACTGCCTTCTGTTCAATTGCTATATTAAATGCTAAGCTGAAGCTAAGCCATTTATTGCCACAGGAGTTTAAGAAACCAGTGATTCTCAGTCCATTTTGACTACTCACATTCAGTTTCCAGGGCCCAAAAATTAATATGAGTACTCCTAGTAGCCTGTACTATAGCAGTTTATTGGGCTAATTCTTGCCCCTCTGTCCTACTGAATCTCATTCTTAAAATGCTATGGTCACCAGCCATTGAGAAACAGACTCATGGAAAGAATAATGGAAAAGAAAAAGGTATTCTAAGGATCTGACACCTAGTCTTGGTGTTGACGGTAAATTTATAGACTTCCCTGATCTTTAGTTCCTATTTGCACATGCACTCTCCACCTCAATATGCTAATATATGAGAAAATGACGTGAGGAACTTTCACCAGATTTAGAAAGTCATTTGGGATACTTTGACTAGAAACATTTCTGGCACATGAAGAATTCGTCTTGGGGAACTCTGGAGCATTCTGAAAGATTTCAGTGAGGTATGAAGTCATCTGATGAGCAGCTGATATCAAGGTTTTCAAAGACCTGTTTTACCCCTGATCAGGAAAAAGCCAAGCCAAATGCATTTAGGTCAATGAAGGAAACACACACTTTGTGCATATGCCCCACAGTGAAAGCCACATGAGCAGATGCTATGAAGGATCAGGCTGATGGGCAATGCAGCAGCTTCTTACAAGGGGAACTCTATCTAATATGTTCTATGGCAGGCAGCACAAATGCTGAACAATTCAGGACAGGCCAGAGAGTTTATCTATGAAAAAAATATAACAGTTCTTGCCTACATCACAAGGTTGCTAGACGGCAACTTGAAAAGCACCCCCCCAAATACTAAGTGATACTTATAAATCTAAAGTATTATTTCTGCTCATCTCTATGGAAACTTTGATCTTTTGCCTACATTCTTTCCTTTCATCGAACCAACACTCCCTGACCGCACAATGAGAAAAAGGGTGCTGTCATATTCTTGCCTCAAAATCAAACTTAATATCTGATGTTGTGTCACACGTGATGAGCAACTACTGATAACTATGGTAACTGGGGAGAGGGGAGACTCAAAAGCATTAGAGTGCAATGTCACGCAACAATAGTTCTCTCCAGAGAAGCTAGATATATATAAATTTATAGTCTGAGCTACTTCACATGAAAGCCTTCCTCTTTTGATCACAAAACAAACAGACTGACTGCTAGTACAATATCTGGGATTCAAATGTAGCTTTATGTTCTCTAAAATCTGCTGTGTGTGTGTGTGTGTGTGTGTGTGTGTGTGTTTAATGCTTACAGCCTAGAATACTTAAATGTAAATCTTTATAACTTTGCATCCACTCCTATTTAATTTTTCTGAGTGGCAAAATTAAATTCTAAAATTGGACGTTAAATGCAGTTGGGATGCGGGGAGTGTTTGAAAGGAGAGGGGTATAAAGGAAGCAGGAGGTATAGGGGAAAAGGTAGATAAAGGAGAAGGAAAATCTTTTGAGACCTTCGGTTAGGCAGATTCCTTACATAGGGAAAAAAACCACAAACTGTAAAAAGATTGATAAACCAGCCTTTATAACTAAAAGCTTCTGCTCTTCAAAAGGAACTGTTACAAATATTAAAAAAAAGTCAGATTGAAAGAAAAACCTTACAAATTACATATCTAATAAATTACTTGTATCCAGAATATAGAAGGAACTTTCAAAATACAAAAACAAAATTCCAATAAAATGGGCAAAACGTTTGAACCATCACCAAAACAGCAATGCAGATGGCAAACGGGCATGTGAAAGATGTTGGACACTGTTAGCTATTAGAGAACTACAAATTAAAACCACAATGAAACACCACTATGCACTGACACAAATGTCTGAAAGAAAAGAAAAATACCCAGTGTTAGCAAGGAATTGGTGCAACTGTAACTCTAATACATTACCATGTATTAATGCAAAATGGTGAAGCCTATTTGGAAAACAGCTGGGTAGTTTCTTCCCGCATAAATCAGCAATCCAATTTCTAACTATTCATTGAAGAGAAAAGAAAACATGTCTACATGAAGACCTGTACACAAATCTTTATAGCAGCTTAATCATAATCATCAATATCTGGGAACAATCCAAATGCCCATCACCTGAAGAATGGATAACCAAATTGTGGCACATCTATACAGTGAAAACCTCCTCGCAATCCAGCACTAAAAAAGATATGCATGCAATAACATGGATGAATCTAAAAAGTACTGTGTTAAGTAAAAGTAGTCACAAAAGACTGCATACCATACTACATAACTCCATTTATATAACATTCTGGCAAAGGCAAACTATGGGAACCAAAATTAGATCAGTGGCAACCAGGAGTTGCTGGGAAGGGAGCAGGAGATTGCCCTCTAAGGAACATGAAGGAATTAGTGATAATGAAACATTCTGTATCTTGCTTGTGGTGGTAGTCATATGACTATGTTCATTTGTGCAAACTTAGAAAACTATACCTAAGGGTGAATTTTACTGTGTATATAAATTCAACTTCAAAACACTTAAAAATAAATAAATATTGGCGGGGGGCAAATTTCGAAGAAGAAAAACTGTTTCATGTTTCTTCAAATGACACATACCACGATTTATCTTGGAAGTCACTAAAAGCTCAATTTGTTTTGTCCCAACCACAACAGATTAAAATCGTCCATTTGAAATGTATTTAACTATTAAATTATTTTAAAAGTTATAAAATCAGAATTACTGTCAAAGTACAGAGATCCCTTGTAACAGGTAAACTACTTATCCTACCTACAAGTCATACACCAGGTTTTTCCAAAGATAGATCAACATTTTCTAGGGCTAAACAATTATTTTCTCCTACCTTTTATACTTCAAACCGAGGCTCTCCAGAAATTTTAAGCCATAGATAAAGAGTCTTGGCTCAACAGAACCTTTAGGAGAAAATGAGAGCTTATTCTCTTGGACCTAAAACTTTATAGACTTTGGAGTATATTGCAGAGCTTATCTTTCCTCTCCTAACAACACACACCCAGACCTAAGATCACTAACTTTACATCATACTGACAAGGCAGAGGTATGAGATATGAGACTCTTCAATAGACCTATTCATTTAATTTATAGATGGACTCTCTGCCAGAAAAACTAAAAGATTCAAAAAGTTATCCTCCAACACAGTTCGGAGAGCCTAGGTTATTTTATTTACTAATTATATATACTATTTGTTCCATTTCCCAATCAGGACTATAATCAAATGTATTCATTCACTTATTTACTCATTCAATAAACACAAATTCAGTAAATGTAGGGAATGTGTCAAATGCAGGGAATACAAAAATAAACAAAATACACCAACTCCCTGTCCTTATAAAATTTAGAGCTGGCTCTAGGAAAGTAGGCATTAGTCACATAAATGTGACATTTCAATTGTGAAACTGCTTGAAGGGAGGTACATCTCATTATACACATTTGTAATAGAGAGACCTAACTTTGTCAAAAAAGATTCCCTGAGGAAGACATGATTTGAGGGGAAAACAAGCATTTTGGGCAAAGAGCAGCAAAAGCACTACAGCAAGGAGCCCAACACTGAAAAGTCAGTGGACTGAAGACAAAGGAAGAAATTGATGTGAGATGAAGCAGGAGCTGGATAAAAGTAGGCAGATTTAAAATATTAAGGGACAAACTCCATGGGATTTAAGGATGATTAGATGGGAGAAAGAGGAGGAAATCCTGGCTCGTACAACTGGATGCAGAGTGGTCCCAGTCATAGAAATGGAACCAGTAAAAGAGGATTATTTTTGGAAGGGAGGAGAATTAAGATGGGAATAAACATAAATTTGATATTGGACACATTGAATATGAGCTACCTTTGATACCTTCAAGGAGAGATGTTAACCACAGCTGCTGCATATAAAAGTTTGTGGCTCAAAGGAGAGAGGTATAAGGTAAAGATACACAGATGGAAGCCCTTGCTCTCATGCAACTTTGTGGGGGCAGACAGACTTTAAAAAAAAAATCAATACACAAAATAATATTCGTGGATCGTAATTTCCCTCCTAGTGAATATGGTGGAAGTAAGGATGTATGATTTCAAGGGTGGCCATTAAACACACTTCCTCCTAGCTCTCTCCCAGATCACATATTCTATGAAAGCCAGTGCCATATCAGGACACTCAAGTATCCCTACTGAGAGGGTCCACATACTAAGAAAGTGAAGCCTCCTGACAACAATCAGTACTATCTTGCCAGGCATGGAAGTGAACCACTTTAGAAGCAGAGCCAGTCGTGTCTTAAAGTAAGCCAACATCTTGACTGCAACATCCTGAAAGTTCCTGAGTTAAGTCTCGCCCTGCTTAAGCTGCCCCTGCATTCTTGACCCAAAGAAAACATAAGGTAATAAATGTCTATTGTTTAAAGCCATTAAGTTTAAAGGTAAATTGTTACTCATCAAAAGAGAACTTCAAAAGCAAACTGGGACTAGAGAGAAAATTCTTTAACCTATAGTAAACTATTTAATTGCGGAACTTCTGGTGCATTTCTGTAACATTAATAAGATAAATTATGCATACTAACTTCAATTTGAGATTGTACTAGAAGAGTAAGCAGTAAGAAAAGAAATTGAGAATTAGAAAATAAAGAGACAAAATTATCTTAGCAGAAAGCATGATTTCTACACAGAAGTTCTAAAAGAATCAATAGATAAACCATTAGAGCTCATTCGCATATTCATTACATGCTGAATACAAGATGAACATGTAACATTAATCAAGCACCTGTGTGGTAAGAGTAACTAATTAGAACATATAAAAGAAAACAAATCACATTCAAAATAGCTATAAAAACTCTAAGGTATTTGAGAATAAACTGAACAAAATATGTGCAAGACAAATTGTGGAGCTTTATTAAAGAAGATAAAAGAACAGATATACCATGTTCAGGGAAAAAACTCAGTTTCTTCCCAGAATGAATCTACAATTTTTTTACTGAGGTAAAATTGACATGTAACATTATAATTTAATATAATTCTAATCAAAACACAAATGAAGGTTTAGGGGACTGGATTTATTATAAAGCAGAACTATCTAAAACCATGCAGTTCACAAAAACAAACCCATACATGTGCGGAAAATTGGGCAGGCACTATTATAAACCAGAGGAGAAAAATGGTGCAGAGACAAATGGCTATCTATATGGTAAAACAAACTGAGATCCTACCTTATACTACAACAAAAGTAAATCTGTTAAAAAGAAATAACTGAAGCCAAGGTTGTTAAAACAATGTAGCATGAATTTTGGCCTATTACCTACTGGCGACATAAGTATGGCTATAGCCCCTTAAGTTTCAATATTATAGTCTCCACTTCCTAATAAAGTATTTAGGCCAACATTTCTGCCACTGTCTTTGAGCGGAGTGATGTTACTGATTAAAATTTAGCACTGAGAAGGCCTAGCCCCGCTCTCCCAAGAACAAATTTTAAGGCATTAGCATATTCTCACTCTGAGTATTTAACAAAAAATTATACAAAACCAATTCAAAATTCCTGCACAAATTGACATCCACATTCCATATAAAGGTGAATATTCTCTAACTCTACTTCCCAGGTGTTATCCCAAGTTTAGAGGCTGGCAGATCACACTTATTATTTGGGACACTCATGGTATAAGCTCCTATAAAATTTACTGGCTGAAATGTAGAGCATTCAATGTTTGATATCTTGAGTGGACTATCAGTTTCTAACATAATAAATCGACTTAATTTCTAGCAATACCTTTGAAAGTTTATATTTTTCTTAATTATAAAATAACATGTGCTCAATGCAAAGAACTTAGCAAACATGGATAAGTAAAAAAGAAAAAAAATAACAAAACCACTTATAAACCCCAATTCCAGTTAAACACTACTACCAACAGGTTAAGTGTTTTTCCAGTCATTTAGAATTGAGAGGAGATGCATTACGTTTTAAAACAAGTCTGTAATGTCTATTTTGCCTCATTTTAGTGTCTTAAATGTCCTCATCAGGGGTAAAGAAAGGGATGGGTGTGACTATAAAGGGGAAGCATGAGAAATCTTCATGGTCATGCTGTATTCTGATTTTTTTTTAAAAAATTAAAGTAATATGCTCAACAGACATTTCTAACTCCTCTTCCCACCCCAACCACTGAGCATCATGTCTTAGGCAACAATAAATGTTAATGGTCGCTTCACAAAAGCCCTGATATTCACAAAGCTATGTCAAAATGCCACATATTGTTTTACTTTTAAAGAATAGACATAAAATAGATATAAACAGAAGTAGCTTCCTCAAGGGTTTCTTCTGGTAACAAACTCAGCCCTCTGGCCACAAGACTGTCAAATGATCCAGCCCCAGGCCAGCCATAGGACCTCCCCGCTTGGCTTCTTGAATCACAGAGCTGGAAGCCTATACATCCTGGATTGTAGTCAGCCACAACTGCCCAACACTCAGAGAAAGCCTGCCTGCAGTCCAAGAGAATGAGGACAGGCAAAGGCATACAGAACGAGAGGCAGAGGGTCCTGATGGTGACCAAGACCCTGACTCTTCCTTGGCTTTTGTGAAAATTAGGATTCTTTCTATTAGTCCCCTTTTCTGCTTAAGAGAGCTGGAACTGGGTTCCTGACACAACCAGAACACCTGGGATGGTAGCGGGTGAGGAAGTGGAACTTACAGGTAAAATCAAGCAGGTTCTAGTCCACTGATGAGGCTCTCTTCTACTAGTCATAAACAATTGTACATTACGAGGCACACTATACTATTTAAAAAGATACTTTTTAGTAACCTGAATCACAAAAACATATCAAATATCATATGTATAAAACTCCTCATAGAAATAAAGGATCACAACACAGCACACACGTATCCCCCCCCAATCCCCCGTTTAAGAATAAGAACATCACCTTTAATGTTCCTTCTCCAATCCCATTTCTCCCCAAGCTCCTCAACGGCAACCTCTATTCTGAATTTATCATCCTACCTTTTCCTGATAGTTTTAGTTTACTGGTATCCTTAACAATACCTTGTTTATATTTGTTTCTGAACTGCTTATAAATGGAAAAATCTGAGACCTGCTTATTTTCTAACACTGTAACACTGTGTTCTTGAGATCCATCTATATGTTGTATGTAGCTGTAGTTGATTCATTTTCACTGCAGAGTATTCCATCGATTTAGTATACCACAATTTATCCGTTCTACTCTTAATGGACATTTGGGTACTTTTAGGCTTCTGTAATTACAAGCAGTACTGCCATAAACATTCCTAAGCATGTTTCCTGGTACACACCAGCAAGAGTATTTATTTAGAGTAGAGGTCAGCATATTTTTTCTGAAAAAGGCCAGATGGTAAATATTTTTAGGATCTGTGAGACATAAGATCTCTGTTCCAACCACTTAACTCTGGTATCGCAAAAGCAGCATAAAAGATATATAAACAAGTAAATGTGACAGTGTTTCAATAAAATTTCATTAATGGACACTGAAATTTGAATTTCATATATTTTTCACATTGAAATTAAAAATATTATTTAAAAAACTTTAACCATTTAAAAAACGTTAAAAACCTTTCTTAACTATGAGTTGTCACTCCACACCAATCCCTGATCTAGAGTATATCCTTAGGGGTATTAGATCATAGGGTATGCATATTTTAAATATGACTAAATATGACCAATTTGTTTTCCCAGGTGGGTGAAGCAAAATAGAAATAAAAATTAGAGCTATGGATGTGTTATATCTTTGGTAACACTTAATGATGTCAGACTTTTTTTTCCCCCACAATTTTGTGGGTATATAGTTGGTATTTTAATGTAACTTTTAATTTGAACCTCCCCACCATCTCGTATCTTAGTGGCTATTCCATTTCCTCTTCTCTAATATGTCTATTGAAGTCTTGTCCACTTTTCTACTGGGTGGGTTCTTTTGACTTTTCCTTAATAGTTTGTAAAGATCTCTCTACAGTCTCTATTCTAATCTTGTGTCAGTATACGTACTTCAAGTATATTTTCCCAGTTTATAGTTTATCTTCTTATTAAGAGGTGTCTTTTATGGTTCACGTTTTCTATCTTAAGAAGTTCTTATCTATCTAGAGATCATTTAAAAAATGTTTCAATGTCTAAATATTTTACAGTTTTACACTCCAGGTTTAAGTAAAGATTCAATGTCATTTTCTTCCATGTGGATAACCTACTGTCCCAATAGTATTTATGGAAATTCATCCTCTCCCTAACAGTATGCAATGATAATTTTGTCACAAACCAGGTTTCCTGGGTTATGTTCTTTCCATGGGTCTATCTCTACACTACACTGATGTCTTAATTATTATAGCTTTATAATAATTATTGATGTACGGTAAAGCAAGCCTTCTCACTTTTCACTACTTTTTAAGGAGTATCTTGGCTACTCTTGATCCACTGGCCTTCCTTAGCTATGATGACCATTTAACTACTGAAAATGATTTCCATCCACTACAAAAGAAATCTAGTAGTTAAAAGTGTTTACATGTCTATGGTGGAACAATTCCACTGTTGTGAGAAAATAAATTTTAAAAATCATAAAGGTCATAAAAGAGAAGCTGGTGATGAGGAGTTAAACTCAAGTCTAAAAGTTAAGTTCTGAAAGTGCTTTTCAAAATGACAATTTTGAAAACAACTTTCATGTCTACTATATCGTTCCTTAAAAAAAAGTTTCAGTATTTTAGAGTCATAACTCATTAATTACATGCTCTCTGGATATTTGCCAAGTCCTGGCCAACTAAGTTCTTGATACCATGTCAGGAACTGTGTATGGTACAAGCATGAAGGCATCGATCCACACCAGGGAAGATCTTATCACACTGTTAACCACCAGTTTAAGAGACTGGCTGGCCATTCACATTATAAAAGATAAACATCAACTGAGGAAACCTGGCAATAGAGACATCGAGATAGAGAAGTTTCTAAACGGGTTTTATCAGGAAGCAGTATAAGATATTAAACTGTCTGCAACAAGATTTTCTTTAAAATAAGTTTTTTCTATAGTTTTTTTTTTTTCCTCTCTCCTTTACCTAAAACCCTTATATGGCTTCCCACTGACCTTCTGTTTTGTTCTAAAGAACACCGTTATTGCAGGGCCCAAACCTGAGAGATCTCACTAAAAAAATTCCATGGTCAATTAATTAGGAGAGTGGTATATACTCTATTTGCCCTGGGAGATTTATCCTGTATATTATCGCACTAAAGCTTCTGTGAAGTTCTGCAATAAGAAAGCTATTTAACTTTGTTAACTTAGAACTTCTCATTTTCAAGCATAGAATTTTACCCATCTATGTTGTCTTTCTTTTCTGCATAACATAAAGCAGGTCTCAAATAGCAACAAATAAAGTAGTAAAGACTGGTTTCAAATCCTAGAATCTGGATATTTGTAAGTTATGAGTTATTTCTTTCTGCAAAACTGGTATTTTTTTGAATATACAAATTCTGTAAAAAAGAGAAACCATTGTGTTTAAAAGCCTCTCACAAGGAAGGCCTTCATAAAGGAAAGGGTAATTCTGTAATATCTTGATTTAATTGTTTTAAGCTCATATTTTTATTGCTCTTTAATGTAACATATACCTAGATATAATACAAATACTTGTGGACAAAAATTGGAAATCCAAAAGTCACTGTTATATAAATCTTTAAAAGAATCTACAAACTTCTCCTCAGATAAGTGAAATCTGTCAACTATTTCTACTATTTTTTCTAACTAAACTTAGAAAAACTTAGAATGACATTCTAAACAATGTCATTCTAAACTTCTATCATATCAGCATTAAATACTGCATTCATGAAATGCAACAATATTTCATGTACAATACTATGAGGAAGGAGTTAACAAAGCAGGTCTGTTTTACTCAGTCCTTGCTAATCTCTGGGGGATGCCTGAAGCCATGGCAATGACCCCTAGACAAACTGAGAGCTAAGCTCCTGAAATGTTCACAGTCACTGGTTAAGGATGTTAGCACTGTTTAAAGTAATCAAGATTTATGATGTGTACCTGGTATCTGTTCTGGGTCCTAAGTTTTAGTTACCAGGGCTGGCCGGCCATATGGCAGGAATGTGCCTATGTGACCAGCTTCCTATAAGAACTCTGTACGGTAATACTAATGTGCCTCCCTAGCCAGAGACACTTTGTACATGTTTCTATCATTCACAGCTAGAGAGAAAATTGTGTCCATGTAATCCTCGTAGCAGAAAGACTAGAATTCTGTACCTGATCTCTCTCTAGCATTCACTTATACATATCCTTTTCCTGCTGTTCCTGCACTGTATCTTTTGCTGTAATAAACCTTAACTGTGAATACAACATACGTTGTGATTCCTTCCAGCAAATCAAACCAGTCGGCAGTCATGAGACCCGCAGAACAAACACCATTAAAGAATTTGGTTGACCATCACCTACCACTCTCATATTTTTCAGAAGCTAAATGATCATAATCACAATCTCCTTAAATGAATAAATCAGTGTACAGGATAAAAGCTAACACTGCAGGCCTGAGAATTCTATCCTTAGAAAGGCTTGGTTGCAAGGCTGGCCCCTGGCTAGAGTCTGGAAATTTGAATGAAAAAGTTCCCTACACTGATAAAACTTACCTTAAATGATAGGTGTGCCTCAACTGTTTGTACAAACAATATGGTTTATGCATAATCCCTGCTTTCCTTCTTGGATTCTGAAATTTTGGTACATGCGAGGCACAGGGTGCCTCCAAAACCAGACCCAATGTTTCCTTGGTTGACAACACTTCACATGTGTTGTCACGATTCAGTGTTAGAGGAATAAAACACATCCTGAATGCCTCCACTGGGAGAGGACTCCTGGAAGTTTGTGCATGGTTTCCTCCAGACTTCGCCCCATGTACTTTTTCCCTTTGTATTCTTTCACTGTACTAAATCTTAGCCATTATTATGACTACATGCTGAATACTGAGTCTTTCTAGTCAATAATGAACCTGGGGGTGGTCTTGGGAACCTCCAACACACAGGATATTAAAACTGAAGTAAGAGTCTATTAAGTTATTTGGGTTCAAATTTCATTTCCAAGTTACGTGATCCTAGCAGTGTTACTTTATTTACATAAACATAGACTTCTTTATTCCTCTGAGAAAAATATACCCACCTTATAGTCAGTCCCATTACACTAAATCAAATGAGGTTATGTACAACACACTCAGATACTACAGTACTGATATTCAGTACTATTTAATATTCAGTAAATATTAAATAGTATTTCTAGAGGCACTATCTTAGAAGAAGCAAAAAAATCAGGAACCTATTATAGTTGTATTTATGCAATGAGAATTCAAACAGCCATTTGAAAAAATGGAAAAAGACGCTCAGAGACAGTTTAACTCTGTATCTTCAACACTGGCTCTATGAGTAATATCTAGTCCATATGACAGAATTATTGAGTAAGCTCAAGCAGGTTAAACCCTATACATTAAGTATCTTTTTATTTCTAAACCTGGTCTTCAAATTAACCTCTGTAATGAGAAGTAAATGTACTAATTTACTAGTACTGGGCTATGCTTCATGCTTGATGGTTAAATTTCTCAAATTACTAAACTGAGATTTTAGTACAAGCCATTTTCTTGTGTATGTATGAGGCATAAAGTCCAATTTAACAAAAGTTTGAAATTTATAGAGCTATAAGAACAAACCCTAATTTAAAGTGCAACCCTGAAGTCATTCACTTCCGCTATCAACTTACCCCAAAGTGGTTTTTCAAATGAATTCATATCCCAAATCCATATGCCCCACATCTCCTGTTAAAAAATAAATTTCCTAAAATCAGTTTATTACAGAGTAACTCTGTCCTTCCCCCTCACCTCAGCCACCCTATTCCACTGGACTAAAGGCCAGTTGCCACCTAAGAGAGAGGGCCATGTCTCTTTCCCCAACGCTGAGTACGATACCTGGCACACAATAAGTGTTCAGTTAAGGTCTATTACATGAATGAGTGAATCGAAAGAGTATTACTGAGATCCAACACCAAGCTCAGTGGAAATACTGTTTTGCCTCCTGTTAGAAATCTATGAGGATATTAACTTTCCTGATGGGCAGCCAAACAGCATCTGTGGCAGATATTGTTTGTTCCTTATCCCACTCTCAGTCCCCATGTTTTTTTATACCATTAGACCCCCAACTGAATGCAAGTGATCATTCTCTGTTAGACTACCTATTCTTGATTGGTTCAAGCCAACCATAGCTGTTCTAGTCCTCTTACCAAGGCAAGTGGCCAAATTTCAACCAATGGGACCTGAAGGGAAGTCTGTTGGGAAGCATTCAGAAAAAGTTATGCTCCCTCACAGAGATGCTAAAGGAGAAACTATACTTTTCCACCTTTGGATTTTGTTTGTATAGAAGTGCTGCAGTCACCTTGAGGTCATGAGGGAAAAATCAACATGCTGAGGATGACAAAGAGTAAATATGCAAAGCACATGGGACCCATGGAGTCACTGAGCAGACTAACCCTGAAATCTCCTATATCTGGACTTCTAGTTATGTGAGATGATAAAGGCCTCATTGTTTAGGTAATGTGCTATTATAGTCAAAAACATCCCAGTTTACCACCCAGCAATCTACGATTATTGATTTAGATAGGCACGTATTCCATGAAGAAAAAAATGAGATATGAATTACTTAGAAATCCAAAATAAGCAGTCTTTTACAGGAGAGTTCACAGAAGATGAATTTCAGTAAAAATTTAATAGCTACAAACTAGAACTTGGTATAACATGCCAGTCTTAGACACAGCATTATTTATCTTAATCACATAGCCCTAATCCATCAAACTTTAATAAATATCGAACATGTGCAAGACACTATGCTAAGTAATCTCATATATATAAATATGAAAAAGGTTCAGTCTGTCCTTAACAAGCTTGTAGTTTAAGGGTAGAGGTAACAAGGTAAATTTATGTGGCACCTCACAATTTACAAAATGCTTTATATCTTTACGACAGGTTCCAAGTTATGTGAGGATATAATGAACAAAGGAAAGAAAGTGGTACAGGAGGATGACTGGGGAATTGATTTGAGTTAGAAAAAGGCAAAAAGATCTTTCAGGTGAACAGAACTGTGAGCTAAAATAGGGAGGTAGGAAAATGCAGGGAGTGTCTTGTGGACAGTAAACAGAAAAACTGGGAGATACAGTTGAGGGAGTTGAGTTCAGAACATGGCAAATCTTAACTATCATGCTAAGGAGTTTGAAGAGCAATGGTCAGGAGAAGCCTTCCCATGTTTTTACTTTTATCTCTTGAATATAAATGCCAAATCATTACAACAGAACACTGTGGTTTCAGAAAATTTACATCTTTCCTCTCAACCATGAACTCTGACACTAGGAAATTCACTGCCACCATCAATGATGGAAAACCCCAGGGATCCTGGGGAGCAGTTTCGGGCAAATAAAGGATCAGGTAAGAACCTCCAACAGGCCAGGGGGTCTATTTTCTGGCCCTCAAAGTCTCCAAGGTTTTGGTCTATATTTTTGCCAAAACACCAACCTTAGCCCTGAGTGCTAATGTTGCCCTCTTCTCAAATGATCACTCTTCTTTCCTTTTCCACCTTCCGAACAAGTAGTCTTTATTTCCTATTTCTAATTTCTCAAACCCTCAACCCAGTGTAGTCTGGTTTCACTTTAAAGAAACCGTTTGTTGATCAAGTTGCTCTAAAGCCCTAACTACCAAGACTAACCTCTCAGACTCATTCTACTTGATATCTCAGACTCTTAAATTATTTTAGGAATAGGCAGGCTATAAATAAAATATAACCTCTTGTTTCCTTGGCTCCCAGGGACATTTCTTGTCCTTCGACTTTTCTGACCATGCTTCGCAGTCATCTTTCCTGGCTCATCCCACTCTGCCCTGGATCTGCCCTCAGGTTGCTTGATACTCGACACACCCTCCCTGGAAATTCAGCAGTTTGAAAGCTTCACCCGCCATGTGCCAATGGCTCCCATGTCTGTATCCTGGAACTTTCTGGTTAGACTACAAGCTCCTCCAGCATAAGAATTATGTTTTTCATACTCGAGCCCTAAAAATCATATGAAATGTCTAAAGACAGCAGAAACTCATACAAAATAGCATCTCCACCCCATCAGTCATCCCTTTCTAATGCTATACCTTCCATTCTAGCACCAAACAGTAATTTACACCATAATATATATATAAATCAGTTTATTAATTATACTGTAAGCTCCTTGAGGGCAGACACTTTGTTTAATGCTATTACTACAGCATCTGAAATAGTATAAGAGTTCAAAAATTATTTGTTAAATGAATGAAAATACCAGAAAACAATACCATGCAAGAATAAAGGTAATTGAAATGAAAGCATTTTAATTTAGAAATATTTAATTTACTTTAGACTTCTTAGGATCAAGTATTATTGAAAATTAAAAGGTATCAACTAATTAAGTAAAAACAATGTGTAAAACTTAAAAACCAAAAGTTGAAAAAAAGGAGGAATAAGAAAATCAATAAATTCAAAAGGAAATTGCAAGGAAATTTAAAATGAGAAAAAAATACAAATATATAAAGCATAAAGTGAAATGATAGGAATAAATCTCAAAACATAAGTAATTTAAATTAGATAAAAAAGACTAAATGTATCCATTAAAAGATAAGTTGTCTGATTAGAAATTTTTTTTACTGAAAGCTATATGCTATTTATGAGACAAACACTAAAAACATAAGGATTCAGAAAAGTTAAAAGTGAAAGCAACCTCACCAGAAAATATACAGATGGCAAATAATAATAAGACGAGATGCTCTATATCATATGTCTTCAGGGAAATGCAAATTAAAACAACAAGATACCACTACACACCTATTAGAATGGCCAAAATCTGGAACACTGACAATACCAAGTGCTAGTGAGAAATTCTCTTCTCCAACAAGAACTCTCATCCATTGTTGATGAGAATGCAAAATGGTAAAGTCACTTTAGAAGACAGTTTGGCAGTTCCTTACAAATCTAAACATAAGCTTACCATACTATCCAACAATCATGCTCCTTGGTATTTACTCAAAGGAGTTGAAAACTTTTGTCCACATAAAAACCTGTACACGGATGTTTACAGTAGCTTTATTCATTGTCAAAACTTGAAATTAACCAGGATGTCCTTCAATATATGGTTAGGTTACAAATGAATAAACTGTGGTACATCCAGACAATAGAATATTATTCAGCAAAATGAGATATCAAGCCATAAAAGGCACGGAGAAACTAGAAACATATATTACTAAGTAAAAAAAGCCAATTTGAGGTGATATATGATCCCACCTACATGACATTCTAGAAAAGGCAAAATTATGGTGACATTAAAAAGATGAGTGGCAGCCAGGGGTGGGAGTCAGGATAAATAGGCAGAGCACAGGATTTTTAAAGCAATGAAAATACTCTGTATGATATTATAATGATGGATATGATATTATACATTGGATCAACCACTGAATGTACAACACCAAGATGTGCCCTTAGGTAAAGTATGAACTTTGTTTATGATGTGTCATAGGTTCATCCTTGATTTTAAAAGAAATTATCACTGGTGAGTAATGCTGATAACTGGGGGAGGCTATGCATGTGTCAGGGCAAGGAGTATATGGGAAATCTCAGTACTTCCAATTTTATTTTATTGTAAACCTAAAACTCCTCTAAAAAATAAAGTCTTAAAAAAAGTAAATATGGGAGATACCCTGGGGAAAGTCTCTTGCACATATGTATATAGAGATCTGTACAAAGACTTGCAGCACTGTTTCCATGGCCAAAAAAAGTATCAATTTCTTTTTTTCTTTAATTTTTTTAATTGAAGAAATGACTTAAATTTTTTTTTCCCCCTATCTCCCACCTCCCCCCTCCCCTCTGGTAACCACTAGTCCATTGTCCATGTCCATGAGTCTCTGTTTGTCCTGCTCATTTGTTGCTTTTAGGTTTATATCCCACATACAAGTGATATCATGTGATTTTCAACTTTTTATGTCTCGCTTATTTTGCTTAGCATGATTATCTCAAGGTCCATCCATGGTGTTGCAAATGGCAGTATTTCATCTCTACTCATGGCTGAGTAATATTCCATTGTATACATGCACCACAGCTCCTTTATCCAATCATCTAAGTAGGACACTTCGGTTGCTTCCATGTCCTGGCCACTGTGAATAATGCTGCTATGAACATCGGTGTGCAAATATCTTTTCAGATATGGGTTTTCAAGTCTCTGGGGTAAATACCCAGTAGAGGGACTGCTGGATCATATAGGTAGATCAATTCTTAGTTTTTTGAGGAACCTCCATACTGTTTTCCATAGCGGATATAGCAATTTGCATTCCCACCAGCAGTGTATGAGGGTTCCTATTTCTCCACATCCTCTCTAACATTTGTTATTACTTGTCCTATTGATTATAGCTTTTCAAACAGGTGTGAGATGATATCTCATTGTGGTTTTGATTTGCATTTCCCTAATAGCTAGCGATGTTGAGCAGCTTTTCAAATATTTGTTGGCAATTTGTATGTCATCTAGGGAGAAGTGTCTGTTCAGGTCCTCTGCCCATTTTTTGATTGGATTGTTGTCTTTTTGTTGTTATTGAGTCATATATATGAGTTCTTTGTATAATTTGGATATTAGGCCCTATCAGAGGTGTTGCTTGCAAATATATTTTCCCATTCGGATGGTTCTCTCTCTTACCTTGTTGATGATTTCTTTTGCTAAGCAGAAGCTTTTTAGTATGATGTAGTCTCTTTCATTTATTTTTGCTTTTACTTCCCTTGCCTTTGAGGTCAAATTCATAAAATCCTCTTTAAGTCCAAGGTCTTTCAGTTTAGTTCCTATGTTTTCTTCTATGCATTTTATTGTTCCAGGTCTTATATTTAGGTCCTTAATCCATTTTGAGTTAATTTTGGTATGTGGTGATAGACAACAGTCTAGTTTCATTCTTTTGCAGGTGGCTTTCCAGTTTTCCCGGCACCATTTACTGAAGAGGCTTTCCTTTATCCACTGTTTTTGGCTTGTCAAAAATTATTTGCCCATATAAATATGGGTTTACTTCTGGACTCTCGATTCTGTTCCACTGGTCAGTGTGTCTGTTTTGCTGCCAATACCATGCCGTTTTGATTACTGTCGGGCAGAGTGATGCCTCAAGCCTCGTTCTTTTTTCTCAGGATGGCTTTGGCAATTCGGGGTCTTTTGTGTTTCTACACAAATCTGATGATTTTTTGTTCCATTTCTTTGAAAAATGTCGATGGGATTTTGATGGAGATTGCACTAAATCTGTATAATGCTTTAGGTAATATGGTCATTTTAATTATGTTGATTCTTCCAATCCAAGAATACGGAATATCTTTCCATTTCTTTGTATTTTCTTCAATTTCTTTTAACAGAGTCTTGTAGTTTTCATTATATAGGTCCTTCACACATTTCGTTAAATTTATTCCTAGGTATTTTATTTTTTTTGTTGCAATTGCAAAAGGAATGATTTTTTCCACTTCTTTTTCTGACACTTCATTATTAGAGTATAGGAATGCTATGGATTTCTGAACATTGATTTTGTATCCAGAGACTTTACTGTATTTGCTTATTGTTTCTAGTAGTGTTCTTGTGGAGTCTTTAGGGTTTTCTATATAGAGAATCATGTCATCCACATATAGTGACAGTTTGACTTCTTCGTTTCCTATATGGATGCCTTTTCTACCTTTATCTTGCCTGACTACACTCACTAGGACCTCCAATGTTATATTGAATAACAGTGGCAATAGTGGACAGCCTTGTCTTCTTCCTGATCTTAGAGGGAAGGTTTTTAGTTTTTCACCATTAAGTATAATGTTGGCTGACAAGCCCTCAGCCAACATTATACTTAATGGTGAAAAACTAAAAACCTTTAGTTTTATATGGCCTTTACTATATTAAGGTATTTTCCTTGTATACTGACTGACTTTGTTAAGGGCTTTGATCATAAATGGGTGATGTATCTCGTCGAAGGCTTTTTCTGCATCTACTGATATGATCATATGATTATTTTTTAATTTATGTGGTGTATCACATTAATTGACTTGCGTATGTTGAACCATCCCTGTGCCCCTTGGGATGAAGCCCATTTGATTGTGGTGTATAATCTTTTTAATATGTTGCTATATTCGGTTTGCTAGTATCTTATTTAGAATTTTTGCATCTGTGTTCATGAGAGATATTGGTCTGTAGTTTTCTTTTTCTGTGTTATCTTTACCAGGTTTTGGTATCAGGGTGATATTGGCCTTATAAAATGAGTTGAGAAGTATTGCCTCCTCTTAAATGTACATTAAGAGGAAAATGGATAAATGAACTATATAACAGAATACTACATAGTAGTTAAAATTAAACTAGAACTATATGCATCAATATAGGTAAACAATGTTGAATGCAAAAAAACAATAAGAAGCATATGTGCAGTATATTCTATTACACACAGTTTTAAAGCATATAAATTTCAGACATGTGCATGGACACAAACATATATTATATTATAAAGATAGAAAAATATTCATGAGAATATACCAAAATCCATATCACGGTTATTTCTCAGGTGGGAGGGAAGAGCTTCAACTATATTGGAACTTTTGTATATGAAAGATCGAAATCGTGGCAGACTACAAGTTGCTCACCTACTATCTACTTTCTTCTTATATATTACTAAAACTGGTAATTTACATATCCTGGCTTGTCTTGCAGATTAAGGCGGCCAGTAAGTTAAAATTAGAAATCATTGGGTGGGACTATGGTAAAGTATTGAAAGGGGACTGGCTACAATGAGACATGGGCCTCTTTTCCTTATTCTTCGTTTATTCTGCTGCTCAGAATGTGAACACAAGGGTGGAGTTGCAAGGACCTTCTTTGCGACCATAAGATCACCTGAGAAATAAAGCCACAAGCTAAGGACTGCAAAGCAGAAAGATAAAAGGAGAGGGTCCTTGATGACCACACAGTGGCCACATCCCAAGAAGAAAAAGCTCTCTTTAACGAACTTTTTTTGGAGGGAGTAGGGGTGCAGGGGTCTTTTAGATGTTAACTGACACAGAAGCAAATACAGGAAAATGTTAAGACATGGGGGAAAGATAGATTCATGATTGTTCCTTTTCTTCTGCTTCTATACTGTTTATATATATTTAAATTTCCTTATATGAAAAAATAACTTTTATATCTCAGATTTTAAACAGATTCTCAAATGTTACCCATTGACAACTGTTAGCCAACACATCAAGCCAAAATGCAAAGGCAACATGTATACTTTATGAGGTGGCCAGAGTGGATAAAGAATTCACTAGTGAGGCGGACCAGAGTTTGCCACTCCCAAATATGCCTTTTAGGATAGTGATTTTAAGCTGGTTATTAAAAAAACAAAAGACTCAGAAAGAACTTTTTATCTTCTCCTTATCTGCCTGAAGGAATTCAGATTTAAAAAACAAACAAACAAACAAACAAAAACCTACTTAAAGGAAGGGAGCATCACCTAAATGCGGCAGACATGGAGAACTCTAGTGAAGCCTGTTTGTTGGACTCCCCTCTGTGTCCCATTGTTCAGGAGGCCCGGCAAGGATTTTTGTTCTTTCCATCCTGTGAATTGCCTGCTTTCCCTTTGAAATCCTAGATGCCTTCCTGAACCCTCTTCTTTGTCCAGAATTGCATAGAAACACAACTGCTCAACCTGCCCTCAGCTCTCATATTCTTATGGAGCCCACATATGATATGTAGTAAATTTAGACATTTTCTCTTGTTAATTTGATTAGTCCTGCCAGCAGAATTTAGAAAAGTGGGAGGAAAATTTGTTTTTCCACCCCCACACTAAAAACTGGCCAACCACACTCTGAAAGAACAGTTACAATACTACCAGCACTACTACTGCCAGTCTGGGTAACAAACAAGAGTGTAAGATACCACAGTCTCTTGGCTCTGGGCTAGGGATGAGAAAGACCAAAAACAATTTGCAGACTAGATGGAAATTTCCTTTTCCTATTTTTCCTTCTCCTTACATTCTCCAAAGTTCATTGCCATACTTTTTCTCCTCCACAACTCGATCATCTGGGAAGAGAAAAGGAAGAAAAATATCAAAGAATACTAGCAGCCTAAGATGAAATTTTCTTTTACAATTGCAAACATGAAGGTTCTTTTGAGAACTACTTCACTTAAAACACTGCCTGATGTTACCTATATTAAAGTTACATTTTGAAATCGAACAAGTTATAAATTTTGCTTGACACCAATAAAAACAAAAATTTGAGATAAAGGTAGATTTTGGCCCAATAACCTGAAATGTTTAGTTACTATGTTACAGAAAGACAATGCTCTAGTTAACCATAAATTCTACTTCATAGATTTATCACAGATAAAACACACTGCAAAACACACATACTCTTCATTTTCTTCCCTTAACCAGTCAGCAATTTGGTACTAATTGTTTTTGTTTTGTTTTTTGTTATTAACATTGTTTTTGTTTTGTTTTTCTTTTTTTTACTAATTTGGTTTCTCTCTTATTTGTTTCATCCTAATGCCACTTAACATCTTAGCTTATAACTTTAGTGATTGTTTTGCATTCTCTCCTGCAGATCTTATTCCACTTTCTGGCTCCTTGCCTTTTGTTTCTGTGAATGGCTATTCTAGGCTTCACTCCCTTAATTCAGTCTTTTCCTTGTATCAGACTGCTTTACATTGATACTAGTTAAGATCCATACTAGGAGATAACATCCCAAGTGCCTTTTCTTGGAATATTTTTCAGCTCTTTGGGGCAAGATTATAGGATTTGTTTCCTGCTCTCAGAATAAAAAAAAACAAAAACCAAAAAAACCACTTCATGACGAAGTTAAAAATGTAATAAAAAATTAACAAGTAAATTGTTGAAAAGTCTCTGAAATAACTCAAAACATTTTTCTGCATTATTTTCTAAATTCCACTTAGTTCCCAAAATTGTAGTCTCCTAAAACTCTAAACACTTGGGTTAGCTTCCTTTCCTTCTTACATATACAAAACAGTTGCACATTTGTCTTTATTACCAATAGAAATATAACTAAAAGATAAATTTTTGCAAATGACTTTTCTACACTTCGGCTTTAGAGAATTTAAGAATTAAGTTCACCTATGAGCAAAATTTTCCAAACACACACACTATGTTACAGCCTAGATTCAGCTTCCTTCTCATAACCATAAATTCAAGAGGAATAACTATAAAATATTTAAGATACTATATTTAAATATTATCAAAGAGCATATACTTTTTAATGAATATAAAATAGTATTACAGCTTTCATGAAAAGTCTAACAGTACTGAGGGTACAGTAAAATTTAACTGCAAGTTTCAATTTTGCATTTTGCTGCGTCGTTAACTGAAGTACTGCTCTACATATTAAGTGCTTAATTACTAAAAAAATAACAGCAAAGCAGTCTTAAAGGAGATGAAAACTGTATCTGATACAGCAAAGTTTATTGCTTTATTATAAAAAACCTTAATCTTGAGGGAGTTATTTAAAAAAATAGAAAGGGGAAAAGAGAGAAATAAAAACTAGTTATTATTTTATTTCTTAATAAGAAGAGTTTTTTCAAAGAAATCAAATGCAGTATGTAGATGTGTTTGACTTGTGAATCTACATACCAACCCAAAAAGACATTTTGGGAATCACTGGAGAAATTTGACTATGGACTGCATATTAGATGGTACTAAGGAATTATGGTTGGTCTTATCAGGAATGATAACAGCATTGTGGCTATATTCGAAACGTTCCCACTTTTAAAAAACGCATAATGAAGAGTGTTAGAGGTAAAATGATATGGTTCTCATATTGTTTTAAAATATTTTGGCTTGCGTTGCAAATCTTAACCTTTGTTGAGGCTGGAAGATGGGTACATGTTTAAGGGAGTTCATTTTACTATTTCTTCTTTTACATATATTTGAATTTTTTGAAATACAAAGCTAAAACAAAGAAATAACTTGTAAGTTTCAGGGAGCTGAAAGCTATATTAGACTTCAAATGGATTAAACGTCTTACTTTAGCAGGCCGAATATTGCTAACACTGGTTTTTTTGTCAACAAAATCAAGAAATACATTCATTCACTTAACTTCAGTTTTATAGGTACCTATTTACTATATACCAAGCCATTTCACTAGACCTTAGGAAAACAAAGACGACTTAGACAACGTCACTATCCTTAGGAAGGAGACAGTCAATATGAACACTTGCGATAAAGGATCCTAGGCGACCTGACAGAAAGGTATAAAGCACAGCAGGCGCAGACAGATTGAAGAGGAAACTATGAAAGCCTGCAATGTGCCACGTACATTACATTCATATGTCACTGCTGCTCAAATGAAAGAGGAAGTTTTGTGGTTTGGTTTTTTTTCATCCAGACCACAACTCAGCATAAATGAATCAGAATCTATGGGTATGGCGTTCCTCTATGGATGATATTATATATTTGAAAATTTTACCCTAACAACAATTCTTTTCAAATGAATTTTATATTCCATTTTCAGCTGAGGAAACTGAAGAGTCTTAAGTTTTAATGGTGACAAGAATGTAAACGTTTCGAGAAATGAAAGGTCTGAGAGGTTAAAGAATAATCTAGAGACTGGCACATAAACCCAAAAGAAGATAGTTTTGAGAAAAGAGTTCTCCACAATGCTAAAGCCAACAGAGGAAGGTTAAGTGACACCCGAAGCTGTCAACAAGTATTTCATCAGCCACAGTGAGTTTGGCGATTTCAACATGACACTAAAACATAAGATCTCACTAACTGCGCTAAGTAAAAGAAACAGTACTCAAAACTTCAGGTTGAGGACATTTCAAGCCTTACTATTAGCCACATTACCCATACGCAGTGCAAGCCCAGATTAAAAATACCTAGAGTTCCCAAAGCAAGAAAGGATATCTTTTTTTTTTAAAGAGATGTAAGTTAAAGTTGTAGAATGAAAGCACAGCAACAATTATGAAGCACTTACATATGCTGAGCACTTTTAACCAAACCAATAAGCTACATAATACTATGCTTATCATCTTACAGATAAGACAACTGACACTTTAAAAAGTTAGGTAATTTGGCTGAACTCATACAAGACTTTGTCAAGGCCAGAATTCAAAATTACTCAAGTCCCACTAACTATAGTAAAACCCATAAACATGTATCCTTTATACCCTTTTTCTACCTTTTTAATCCAGCATTTAAGATTTGTCCATGTTGATGTATTAATAATTCATTAACTTTGGTGCTATAGAGTAGGGGTTGTCAAATTACTTTTTATAAATAAAATTTTATGTAAACATAGCCACACCCATTCCATCTGTTTACATAAGCTTTATGGCTGCTTTTGCGCTTCAAGAGCAAAGCTGAATAACTGCAACAGACTGTGTGGCCTGCAAAGCCTAAAATATTTACTATTCACTGGTCTTTTACAGAAAATTTGCTGATCTCCGCCATAGCGCACTGCAATGGGATACTTGATATTGTCCAAGTTTTATAATTTTGTCAATGTAGTTTTGATGAACATTTCTCTGTTGCCAAATATTTAGTGGCTATTCATTTTTCTTCTATGAAATGGCTACTGACCATTTATCTCTTTCACACTGATATATATGTATATTGACATATATACATGTGTGTACATTATTCCAATTAAAAGAAAAATCCTTTGTCGATTTTATGTGTTACAAATATTTTCTGTTCGTGTACTTCACACTCTCTTTTGGTTGTAAACAAAAAAAGATCTTAATTTAAATATAGGCAAATTTATTAACTTTTTCCTTTGACAACTGTGCTTTTGGCATCAGTTTTAAAAAGCCTGATGTCATAAAATACTCTCTAAAATTTTATTCTCAAAGCTTGTGTTTTCCCTTTCACGATTAAGTTTTTAAACCATCTGGAATTTTTTTTATATATTGGTGTGAGGTAAGAAACCTTTTTCAAAGTGGCTAAATAATAATCTCAACACCCTCTACAGAGTATTCCATTTCCTTATTTGATTTATAACAGTAGCTCTGTCATATATCAGATTTCCATGTATATACGGTTGGTCTTGCCTCAATTTTCTTCCAAACTATTAGTCTATACTTGCCCTAATACTATACTAACTCAATTATTAAAGTTTTACATTAACTTAAAATCGGGAAGGACAAGCAGTCTTCAGAAATATCTTGGCTATATTTGGCCCTCTGCTTTTCCAAATAAATTTTAGAATTAACTTGTCAAGTTCCACAAAAACAAACAAATAAAACCATATCCTGCAGGGTTTTTACTGAAATAGTGATGAATTTATTAATGACAGGTTGATATATTTACAAGACATAGTCTTCTCCCTATAAACATGGAATGTCTTCATATTTACTTAGGTCTTCTTTAATGTCTTTCAATACATTTTTATAACTTTCTAAATAAAGATCCTGGCACATCTTTTGATAATTATTCCTAGGTACCTTTTTTTTGTTGCTGTGAAATAATTTTATTACTTTTTCTTATTGTGAGCCACTATGTTAGAGTAATAGAACTGATTTTACTATATTGATCTTCTATTTAGCAACTTGCTAACTATTATAAATCCTAAAAATGTATCTGTGGACTTAAATTTTCTATGAAAATGTTCACACTGACTCTAAGGCTAACCATTTTGTTCATTTCTTATAGCCTCGTAGCTTTTCTTGCCATATTGACCAGTACAATGCTGGAGAGATGGGGTAACATGAGGCATCTTTATATTGCTGTTTTTTATTTATTTATTTATTTAAATTAGTTTCAAGTTGCTGCTGATTTTTAAAGGAATATTCTTAATGTGTCTTTATTGCGTATGATGTTTGCTATAGGTTTTTTGTAGATGCCCTTTGTCAAGTTACAGAATTTCTCTCATATCTTTAGTCTGGTATGAGTTTGTATCCTAAAAGAATGTCGAATTTTAATAAATGCTTTTTCTTCACATTTTCGAGCGATACGGGGTTTTTAGTTTTAAACTGTGGATTATTATATCGATGGATTTTCTAATGCAGAACCACGCTTGCCTGCCTAGAACAAATTCTTTGTTCAATATGTAGTATTTCCTTTACATACTAAATTCAGCTTGCCTAATTTTTTTCAATTACAGCTGATATTCAATATCAGCTTCCCTAATTATTTTTGATAGCTTCTTGTTCCATAGCCATATTTTTATACTCTGAACATATTAAACATTTATTTATATTCTGTATCTGACAACTAGAATATCTATAGCTTCTGAATGTCTGACCTAATGCTGATTAATTCACTGTGGCTTACTGAAAGTGTTGTTGTTTTTTAATTGTGAGTTCATGTTCCTAGAAACTTTACCTGTGTCAATTCTCTAAAATCGGTATTGCTGTATTTCTCCAGGAGGATGTGGTTTCTCAGTCCTAAAATCTTGAGACTTTTCACTAAATTCTTGGCGAGAATGGACTCCTAGTTATAATTTCTCAAGGAAGACCATTTTACCTTTCCAATGAAAGACAAGCTGTCAAGCTGAGACAGGCAACCCTCCTTACCTCACTCCTACTAAACCCAACCCATACATTTCTCTCCACCTCTGCCCTGTGGGACAGACTTTTAATTTTTTTCCTAGTTTACTGACCCCTTTCATGGAGTTTCACTTTATATAGGGTCTCTGGATTTTACTTCTCACCTTGATTCCTAGACTCTGCCTAGCACCCCACAGTCGTCCTGCAAAATCCAAAGCTCTAAGCTTCCAAGGATACCAGGACCTCCAGCACAGCAGCCAGTATTACCATTAGCTTACCTATCTGGATTTAAGATTTCTTGTTTTTGACCTCTGAGAAGCTTCCTTATTTATCAGCTCAACTATGCATTTAAAAGATATTTTTGACTATTTGGTCCAGTACTGTTAATGTTACATAAGAGAGAACTTTTTTTAAATCTGATCTGCCACACTGCCATAAACTGAAGCCTTTAAATATTTTGAAGTCTGCTAGCTGAGTATTTTACTCCAAAAGAAATATACCTCTACTTCTAAAAGCCTAAATAAATAAATAAATAAATAAGTAAATGATTCATTTGATTAACAAATATGTGCCAAACACTGTTCTAGGCACTTGGCATTTATCAGGAAACCAAACAAAGACTAATGCATTCAAAGACTCTATGTGGGAAGAGAGGTGTAGACAGCAAACAATAAACATAAATAAATTGAATTATATCATAGAAGGTAGTAAAGTAAGAGAAAGAAAGAAGAAATAATCAGGTAGAAGGATCGAGAATGGGGGGACTGCAATCTTAGAAAAAGGTAGCTATTACTAAAACATTAAGTATTCCCCCACAACATATCACCAATTAATTTTTATTAAACGTAAAATTATAAGAAACAAAGTATTTTCCTCGTTTCTTGATGTAAAGTTGGATGGTGGGCAGCCTACGGAAATGTTAATACATAATTCCATTCACTTAAAAGAAACAGGGGCACACTTTAATAATTGGAGATGCTCAAAAAGTTATGATGCTACCTATTCAAAATATTTCATTTAGAAACAAATGAAATGTAAAAAATATGAAAATAAAGTCATGATGGGATCAAAGTAGGCACTTAAATATTTACTCAAAGAATGGCTAAATGACATTCTTTCATATTTCTAAAAATAATTAAAAATTAACTGCTATCAGTATCAGGCAGTTCTGAATGTTAAACCTCATCTAGAAAGAAATTTGTCCAGTTATATTCACTCTTTTATGGAGATGTGCCATATTTATATAACTCTTTAAAACAGGGTTTTCTTTTCATAAAAATCATGTATGAAGTTGAGTTATTGAATCACATCTTAAAATATGTAACTCCAAATCCAAGACAATACTTTTCAGTCCTATAATTATTTTTACTGCTTTTCTCTGTATCCCTCAATATTTCCTTCCAACACTTAAAAAGCAGACAATAAAGCTAGAGTTTATATTCTACATAAACACCATGTCATAATTATACACAACAGATGATCTTGTTTTTTAATGATACAAGTAATAAATATTGATAATGAATTAAAGTTCCAGGGTAGCCTCTTAATATATGTCAGATAAAAATCTCAAAAGACAGGACCTACAAAATTGAGAGACAGGATTTACTTGCAAAAACAGAAGCTTTACAGGAAACTTGTGATCCTTTTCAAGACAAAAAAAAATTAGAAACAGTTCCACGTAGTAACAAAATTAACTGACTTGAGAATGTTTCCTGAGGCAGACAAATAACTATTTTAACACAGAAACATACTAAAATCAGCGGGTGGTAATGATACTTAAAAGCACTATCCAAGCTCTAGTCTTACTCTTGCCAGCTGCCATTCTCCTCCACTCTATTTGACAAGCAGAATTAGATTTCCTCCTCCTCCTTACTTCTGTCTGATTATGTACCTGGGCCTTGACTAAATTTTATTTTACATACTCTTAGATGTGCAAAGATAGAAAACTATCTTTAAAACACCTGTTTTATGACCAAAGTATTTCTATAACATTGCTGCAAATACCAGTAAATCTTCTTACTTATTTATACAAAATTGGAAAAGTAAACCTCAGAAACAAAATTAGGCCTCTGGTTGCAATTAAATCTTTTTCTTTTTTTCTTTTTAATGAAAGCAAACCAATGAGTACTTATGGAAAATATAGCCTTTATAAAATATTAACACTAGTATTTCAATGCTTAAAATGAAATAAGCTTTCATATATTAAAAAGCCATTAAGTAAAAAATAAATAAATAAAATAAAAGGCCATTAAATAAAATACTGACAGTTAAACTATGGTACAGAGTGGAGAATCCTCATTGTATGCTCACCTGCCTCACTTACACACAATAGTCCCACCCTAAAGGTAACAATCCTATAGCCAAATTAGCATCTTAGCCAAGGAATGAGAAAGAAGGGTAAAAGCAAGGCTCTAGGGACTCCCCCTCCTCCCTAAACCACAACACATATGCACTTTACCTAAACAGATCCGCCTTTATCTGTTCTTTACACTAGAGCTTGGTAGATTTGAAACTATACTCCTGATACTAAAAAGCTAAAAACTATCCACCTATAGCAGCAGATCTTATAATGATAGCACCGAGACACCCTTAAAAGGATCCTGAAGATCCCAGAGGTTTCTTTTAATTGGTCTGCAAGGTCAGAACTATTTTACACTAAGTCCATTATGCCTTTTTACTTTCATTCTGTCATGAGTATATAGCTGAGTTCCAAAGGCTACGTGACATGAATACAAAAGATTTGGAATCCAGCTATGAAAAGCTAGACATTAGTGACATTTGTAAAGATGTAAAACAATGCCACACATCTTATTAATTTTTTGGTTTAGAAAGCAGTTATTTTTCATAAAAGATTTATATTAACATGTAATAGGTTTATTCTTAATTTAAATGAATTAATGTTTTTTAAAATGTCTTGATGTTTATCTTTAATATGACAACTGTCAATAGATATAACCCACAAAACAAAAACTTTGTTTTCGATAATTTTTATGTATAAAAGGATCTAGAAAATAACAAAATTAAGAACCATCAGTTTACAGAATAAAAGCCATACTTACATTCATTCCACAAACATTGTCAGATGTTCTTGGTGCTGGGAATACAGCAATAAACATGACAGACCTGGTTCCTACTCTCATGAAACTGTAGTTAAGTGTTGGGATACAGACAATAAACAAAAATAAAGTATCAGCTATTACGGAGCACTCCATAAATAAAAAAAAAAAGGAGAGGTGGTGTATTGGCAGGGGACTGGGCAGTTCCTTTACACTGGGTGAGCGGGAAAGGCTTCTCTGAGGCGGGAGCCAACCACAGGAAGATCCTGTGGAAGAGCATCCCAGGCAGAGCCTTTGGGACACTGCCCAACATAACCCCGACCACATTCAGCTTCCACTCCGCACCTCGTTCAGGTGCCCTGCTCATCAGTCACATCCAACCACTTCTAGTTTCCAATATGCCATGCGGTCTCTTGTTTCCATGTCTCCATGTGTTATTTTCTGTCTGAAATGGCCTCTGCTTGTCCATCTGCCAAACTCATACAATACTCAGGCCTTTCAAAGCTCTGTGAAGGCAGACATTTTGTATTCCCAGGACCTGGGGTTGTGCCTACTGACACATTACTGGCACTCAAGGAACCTCTCATCTCCTCAGATATCCCCCTCTATACCAACCACCTCTACTAGTGACAATCATATAGCTTTATTTTTGTATGCCAAGCTCACCCATTTGACTGTGAGTCCTGGAAGGCATTTCTGAATTCGCAGAGCTGAGTATAGTGCCTGGTTCATTTCAGCAAGTGCTTAAAAACTAATAGACAAATGACTAAACCATTAAATCACATTTCTTAATTTAACTATAATTATTTCTACATTTAATCTCTTAAAGGCAGGACTTATGTCTTGGTTTAACACTGGGCCTTATACATCTCACATACTCCATAAATGTTCTTCAGATTACTGAACTGAATTTCATCTGTAAATCTGTAAAGCACTTTATAAGGAGCCGTTTTGTAAAGGCCAACATTCTCAAACAAGAATATCCTGTTCTATTTCTACCCTAATGTGCTAGAGGTGGCAGTATCCACATCACGGTCCTCAGCTCCCAGGTCAGTGATTAAGGGAAGGCAAAGTCTCCTTGTTAGACACTGGGCTGTAGTAAAAGTCAGCCAAACACTAAAAGTAAAGCGGATTCAGCATTCTGACTGACAACTGGACACACAGGCAAAATAGTAAAAGATGACCCTCCCAAAGTTATTTAGTTTATTAAGAGTGTTCTTATTACTTCTCATCAACCGAGCTCATTTCTGTTATGAGGTGGCTCAAATACACAGTAGCTGTTTATATTGTAAACAACTCTATTATGTTAATTTGCACATGCTATCAACGGTTTGTTTACTCTCACAAACTTTTCTAGCAATCCTCTCAGTTAGCTATCCAGTCTATTTTAGAATGCTAGAAGAGCAGGTCTAATCTGCATTATATTGTCTGAGTTAAAACACCACACAAAATTGGGTAAGCTAATGAAACAAGATACACAAAAATGCCCCCAAAGTAGCTATCAGGTCAACACTCAAGTTTTAACCAGGAATCATGATTAGGTAGCAAGCTGCTCCCATTTATTTCTATTAGCAATAATATTAAAGTGATTTTGGAAAAACGAAATAAAAACTATTTGATTATTAGCTATTAAAATGAAATTAATTTAAAAAACTATAGTGACGGGGTATGATATATGGCAGGTTTTCGATAACAAATACATGCTGCCTATCCTTCTATGTGTCCTGCGAACAAGAATCTTATCACCACACTTTCACAGGCACAATTTTCAGTTGTAAAGGACTTATTATCTACATTGTATATTATAAAAGCCCATTACCTCTCTTCATTCCCCTTCCTCTGGGTCTTTTCAAGGCCCATTAGAGCTGAGAATTTATAGGAAAATAAAGAAATTTAAATGTAACCCAGTAAATTTAGCAGCAGGACAGAAACTATAAGAAAGACTTTTTTTAAAAAACCCTTGTTGGATGAAGAATTGGAAAATAACTCAGGATAAAATTCTTTAGGATTATTTCAACCATCCATGCCATAATTTTTATGACCACTAGGAATAACTAATAGTAATTTTAAATTACACTGACTACATATGCCTAAATATTTAAAGGTAGCAAAAAAATTATAACCTTCAGAAGCACCCATTTTTTAATGTTGAGGTCTTGGTCCTGCCTGCTATATAGCAATAATTTATCAAGAGAGAGGGAGAGAGAAGTACCATTAAAAATATGCACAGATACTCTAAAATTAATAAAATCCAAATTTAAAAGTATTAACTAATTCATGATAATTTTTTAAACAGCATAGGGCAATGCAGTACTAAACTACCTGAGTTTGTGCCTGGCTCTGACACCAAGTGGTTACCTACATCACAAGACTGTTGTGACAAACAGGTAGCGCATAAAGGAATGAGATTAGATGCAGCATAAATTGTAGTGAGCAAAGCACTAAACAAGTCTAGCTATTATTTGTCTCACAACTAAATTACTATGATGTGAGAGAATCATAAAAAAATTTTTTATATTGGAAAGGAGAAGTATCTTTTTAGCTGTCCAGCATCTATTCCCCCCTTCCTAATTTCCTTTTGGAGAATTACCTGTTCTCTGCCTTGTATAATCTTGCTGAGACTGTAAATCCACATGTCTACTGTCCCACTGTGGAGGCCAAGGGATTTCTGAAGGTTCCAGCAACTAAATCCCTCCTCTCAACACTGGTATACCTACCATGACTTACACTCAGCCAGTAAGATGTACTCTTCAGGACTATGAACTCATGAGCAAGAAATATGCAAAGATAAAAGAAACAAGTGGAGTTCATTCATTCCAGTGATGACATCCTGATCAGATCGTTCCTATAATTCTGCTTTCCAGCTCCCCAAAGCTGCCTTAAGTTTCCGCCTGTTTCCAAGCTTTGTTCCCTAGCAGTCCAACAGTTCTGTAAGTTTCCAACTCCTTTCCAATAAATCACCACCTGATTAAGTTAGATAGAGCTGGATTCTATTGCCTGTAACCAAAGAACAGAAAAGAGAAGCGAACTAAGATCAGTGACTGGTGTGTACCATGAAGGTACTGTGCTGCAACTCAAGAATGGCATTGGGGCTCTGTGAAGATGAGAAAGTAAGTCTTAGAAAGATGTTTTAGGAAGTACAGGGAAAAATCAGAAGGCTAAGGTGTGATGAGCAATGGGAGATGGTTCGTTCCAGTGTACAGATGTGAAGGACTGCCCCAGAGATCTGGAGAACCACGACATGAGGGGCAATTTTCATAGGAGTTTGAGAGCCTACTTACTTCTTACTGAAACTTTCTGCCTGGTGAAATTCTAGGGTGTTTTTACGAGACCTCTTTCAAAGAGTTATGTGATATAAAGAGCTCAACCTCAGGTTCATTGCTGCTATCTATACAAGTATACAAAGAGGTAGACCTTCCCCATCTTACTCTCCCCACTCTGGTTGAAATCCTTTTCCCTAGTTCAGCACACTTCAGCATACAGAAGTTTCAAGTTCATAAAGAAATTCTACTACAGCTCGTTAGTATTTAAGGGCAGAGGTTGTTCAGAGGTGAGAGAACAGTAATAAAGTTATCCAGCTGGTGTGGTTCAGGTTTAAAGTTCCCAACAATTTTTTTCCAGGAATTCTATTTTTACTACCCTAGTCTAGGTCACTAGACCCCAGTCTGCTTTGACTTGTCTATTTGCACCTTCCCACCCAATCTGAATCAAGCTACAGTTTTTAGCTCCCATTTTGAGTCTCTGGAGAAAAGATGTTTTTCCAGTTCAGGGCTCAGATAAATCCATGCCACCTGACTTCATGCTTTCTCTGTTCTGACATCATCTACCCTAACCTTTATATCTAATACCTAGTGTACCAAGTTCTCCCTAAACTCTCACCTGTTTTCCTTGGTCTTCACAGCATTCTCCCTCTCCAAAATACATTCCCTAGCTTGTTCCATTTCTCAAAATGCACCCCAAATCTTTTTAAAAATGCCTATCAGCAACTCATCAACTGGTGGTTTTTTCCCCCTGTAGCTTAGTTATCATATTCCTTATAACATTCTAATTCACACACACAAACAAATTTTTGAGGCAACTCTCATCTGGCCCAGAAATATCTATGACTTCAATTTACATTAAAACATAAATACTGGGGTGGAAGAATTACTTTTCACTGTACACCTTTTGATACTGGCAGAATATTTTACCACACACACATTACTTTTTCTATGAAAAAAAAATTCCCATTATTTAATAATGCAAAAAAAGTTACCCTACTCTACTCATTCTCCAAATAGTATTTTTATGCAGAAACATGTGGACATCAGATGAGGAGATGGAAGCATGCCTAAATTCATAATCATTTTTGTTTAGTTTTGTTTGGAGGGTGGCAAGCAGACAGGCAGCAGCTTGTTGCTGTAGGTTTATGGTCTACTTACCACACAAACCAATGCTCTTCCACTGCTAAAAGTCTGAGGGAAATCTGAAGACCTTTTTCAAACCCTTAACCTCTCAGAAAGTGATACTTCATCTATGTTCCCAAGTGATAGCATGACTAGGTTAGTCACTACCACTTCTCACAAGTCTGGGAGTTGCTGGTAAATCAGAGCACAACAGGTCATGGCTGCCATTAAGAATCTCTGTGGGTGTGGGTGAAGCGAATCCCAGAGGGACCCTACCTTGTCTGCCCTAAGCAAAATGGATTAGTCCAAATCTTTTTATATATTATTTTATTACTTTTGTTACACATAAGTATTTTACATTAGAAATTTTCCTTAATATTACAGTAGAATATTGTAATAGTTAAATCTGAATTATGGATTAGTCAAAATCTGCTACTTCATTTAAGCCACTCCCAAAAGATTTATCCTTATATTGAGACTGATCTTCAAGGTACCTACCCTCCAACCTTCCCCAATGAATTCACGTAGGCACTGTACTCACTATCTTCCTCCCCACTTTCAAACTCTCTCAATCCTCTGTTGGCTGCAAATCTCGAGATACCTTCTGACACTGTCATTGTCCTCAGCAGCCTAGAACCATTGTCTTTTGTCTTAAGGTCCAACATCAATTTGCCTATCAATACCTTAAACTAACACTTCCGTCAAAATCAAACCCAAATGCAAACACAACCATGGCCTCCTAACCATATGGTACTTAAGCTCTCTCACCTTGCCAAACCTGCTCTTCTCCATCTGTCTCCACATCAACTCCTGTTCTCCTACCTAACCATGCTTCTGGTTTCATGTGCTTAGCTACCAACCTAGAAGCCACACAACCTTTGTTAATCATGTCCTCTTAGACATACAAAGAAATCAATCACCTATTGGACCTTTCATCTTTTCAATCCCTAACCCTAGACAAGTCTCACTATTCACTTTCTACTTCAACTTCCGGACATTAACATTACAAAGAAAGTTCTGAAATGAAGCTGGCTGAGTCCACTGTAAACCGATGCTAGCTAGCCAGATGAAGCCTTTACTGTTCTTTACTATTCTTCTCCTGTACTCCCCCCTCACACACCTCATTTCATGTGTGTATACTCTCACCAACCACCTGACCCAATCCTGCCCTCTGACTCTACAAAGTCTCACCTCCTCAGACTCAAGTTCCCTCCATGTCACTTTTACCTCACATTACCTTTGTTCTTCCCTCACAGAGTCCTTCCTCCTTTTCAAGGAGAATGCTCTCCATTTGTACACTTAATTGCATCCCTTCCTATAGTTTTGGAACTTTTGTTCCACAAATACGCCTCTCCTCTCTTTCACTTACCAACTGATTCCACCAGACTTTTCTCCCAAGGTAACTTTCAGGCCAAACTGCACCTAGAGATAAGGGTTTTTCCTCCCCTCTCCCCACTCCCCCCACCCCTCTCTCATACGCACACACACTCACACTCACACACACACACACACACACACACACACACAACGATTCTTACAAACTGACTCACCGACATTTTAAAAATCAGGACATTTCACTTGAATAATCAGGATTGCTGACTGCTCTGGTAAAACAATCCTTTGCCACGAGGAAGTGAGCACACTCAAACAGCAAAATCCTAGGAGGTGATTACTGGCCACCTTCTTTCAATGGGACATTTGCATTGTCTCCAGGGTACCACAATACCCTCTCCTTATCCTCTGTCAAACCCACAATGACTCTCATCCACCTTACTTCCTTGGTTCTGATAGATTATACCTTACGTCTTACAAATAATAGGCTCTGCTCCTTCCCATCTGAAAAGACATTTCCCTCAACTACTCCCAACGCCAAACTACACCCACCTCCTTCCTCCTCTCCATTATAATTCAAGGAACGGTCTACATTTGCTGTCACCATTTATCACCATGCACTCACTCCTACTCCCTTGTAATATGATTTCTGCTACTATCGCTCTGCTGAAACTACAGAGTACAAGAAAACAAGAAAGAGGAAGAAATCTTTTTCATAGTCTTGCCTGCTCAGCAACATTGGATGTCAGTGCCCGTCATTCTTTATATGGTGGCCCCCAACCTTTTTGGTACTAGGGACCAGTACTCCTATGAGAATCTAATGCCTGATGATCTGAGGTGGAGCTGAGGCGGTGATGCTAGCACTAGGGAGCAGCTGCAAATACAGATAAAGCTTTGCTCAATTGCCCACCACTCACCTCCTGCTGTGCAGCCAGGTTCCTAACAGGCCATGGACTGGACCAGTACTAGTCCGCAGCCTGGGGGTTGGAGACCCCTGCTTTTGGGTCTTTTCCTGACTTTGCCCTCTTCTAATTCTACTGCTGAGCAAACTGTGTAGACCTTCCAAAGGTTATACATCTGAAAACACCACTGAATCCTATATAGGCCCCAAATAGTCAGCATATTCCTCCCCTGTAACACTTCCACCAGCCAACTCACATCTTGGAGTTTCTCCCAGGGGAAAAAAAAAAAAAAAACAAGAAAAAGACACATTCTAAAACCTGACCAGAGTCTTGCACTTCTAAAGGTAAGTACACTTATTTATTCAACATTTACTAATCACTTCTCAGGTGGTAGGCACTGGTGCTTAAGAGACCAGTAAGAGAAGGTCCCTACTCTTGCCAGAGGAATTCACAGTCTACAAGGGACACAGGTAGATATGCTGACAGTGTCAACATGATACATGATTTGATAGAGGAAAAAAGCACCAAGGGGGAAGGCCAGGGAAGGCCAGAGCAGCTTACTGAAACACTGGAGCCAGTCTTCAGCCTCAAACAGATTCACTGCCAATATTTAAGTCCAGGCTTCCTACAGAGTCTCCTCACTGGTTTTGACGTTTTTACTCAGCCTATCCTCTCACCCGAATCCATTCTCCATGTTGCAGCAGAAATGATCAGCTTAAAATTCAAAACAGAGCTCTTTTGTGGCCAAACCTTTCAATGGCACTGAGAATAAGGCCCTGCATGATCTGTCCCATGCCAACTTTTCTCTGTTCATATCACCGACTTTCCCTCACACCAGTGGCCCTTTAGCCATATTGATCTCTTAGTTCCTTAAACAGAATGAGTTCTCTTATACTACATGGCCTCTGCATCTACCATTCTTTTTACCTGGAATTCTCTTGCCCCCGACTCTTTGTATTAAAATCCTTTTGACCTGAGTCTCACCTGAAAGTCATTTCCCTCATTATTTACGTAATTGTCTCTATTTTTATCTATCCTATTAAATTGTATAATCAACAAGGACAGGAACCATGTCTCTTTTGTTCACTTTGTAATCACAGCAGACACTCAATAAATATTTGCTCAATGAGGATGTAAAAGATTCTTTCTTTCTCTAGGGTCCTAACTGTAAGCTTCTCCTCAGGTTTATTTCTCAGCCCTTTCTACCACCCCTATTTTCATCATCTCACTGCTAACAGTGCTTATCTGTACCTCCAGAGCTGACCTTTCCACCCAAGATCAAGTTCCACAACTATGATGCCCACTGGTTAGTTTCACCTGCAGTTTCTCTCTGACACCCGCAGCTGGACAGGTCTCCAGGCACATCCATTAACTATCCTCAAATAAACTGTGTTTTTTCCCCCCACTGCTGTTAATGGTGGCATATTCTTGGGAGATCAAATGATTTACTTCCCTCTTTCTTTTACCCATTGAAAGGAACACCTATATGTTCCTATACACACAGTCAAGTGAAGTAATACATTAGCTTCATTTCCTATGTCTAGCCTTTTAAAATAACACCATCCACATACATGTACATTAAAGCGTAATTCTGATCATGACAATCAATATTCTCATCAAAATCCTTCACTAGCTCCCTACTGCCTTCCAAATGACATCCATAATCTTCTGCTTGCTATTCAAAGCCCCTAGCAATCTTGCCCAAACCATCCTAGCGAGTCCATCCAGTTTGGTGGTTAAGACCAGACTGCCATGTTAAATGCACAGACAAAGGGACAGGTGCAGATCCTAGCTTCACCACTTAACCTCTCTGTACTATAGTTCCTTCATCTGTACAATGAGGATAATAATAAGAGTGTATTGTTATAAAGATTAAATTAACTAATATAAGTGGAACACTTAGAATAGTACCTGACACTGGTCATTGCTACACAGACTGTTATATTTGCGTTGTGTTCTAAGTTGTGTCTGATTATCAACAGCCTACATCCCAGCCTATTTGAACCAACTTCCCCTAATGCTCCTTAAACTTTCCCTGCTGTGACAAGAGCCCATGACAGAGGAAACACCAGCTGATAAGCTGCCAGTATTGTACTCCCTCATCCAACTCAAGCGTATTGCCAATCAAAAGCTCTGCCACAAAGCTCCTCTCTCTCCAGGAGTGTTATCTTTATATCACATATACTGAAATGACCCAAAGGTTGCTCATCATAGGATTTCTGGCCCTGTTCAAAGACTCTTAGTCTACAATTGACCATCTTCTTCTTCTCTCTACTTTCTCATTCTCCTCCCAAGTTTCAGATCAGAGACCTTCTTATCACCATTTTCCATGCCAAATGACAAAGCTGTTCTGGGTCTCTTATGCCCCTCAACTGTGTAAACATTGAAACTCTCATGGCTACTCTTCTTACAATAGTCCTATTCAGATAGTATTGCCTTTGCATGGAAACACTTAAAATAATTAAAATTAATTCTGTAGTCTTATTATGAGCAGAATATGACTTCGATCTCTGAAGGAGCCAGGCCTCACACAATGACAGTTCTACCTTTTTAATCTCTAACGGCCCTGCTATGCACAGGAATTATCAATATTAGTAAAGTGTTTATTGATAAATATGCTAATTCCTAGGAACAGAATAAATTACAACATTCTCAGAAATTTTCACTCATTCTTTAACCTTAAGGAAAACAATTATACAATGTAAACTGTAATTTCCAAAGAATGATCCAACAACTTAGCATGTGCCTCCACCAATGCAATGCAAATTCTATTCCTTTTTATAAAGGACCTGATACTTTAAAAAAAAATTAATGGGAAGGATGTCATAACCACCAAAACCAAAAATCTAGCAAAAATCATAACACCTAAACCTAAGGAACTGTGTTCAAATCACCTCATGGCTCTCCAGAAGGCTTCACCTAGTGTCCCTCAGCATTTGTTCCATAGCTGAGGCTGTCAACCAAAGGATAACATACCAGAAGCCTATGTACTTAGACATCTTTACAGAATCAAAAGCAGTTGCATCTTTGTGTAACATTAGAAGTCATAAATTACAGAGTACAAAGGACTCTTATAAAAACTTTTAAGAATTTTAAAATTCATAACCATTTATAGAAATTCTAGCAGTTAAAGGAGAAATAAATTACACAAAATTAGAAATGCAATCTCATCACTGTGGCTACAGTTGTCCTAAAAACAATCTCAAACATTCCTTCTCTTTAAGGACTTAAAGGACTTCACATTGAGGGCGTCTCTAAAAAAATACAAGGAAAAAATAGCAGAGGAGAAACTAAACTGAACAGCTAATTACTGATTTATAATTTCAAAAAGAATCAAGTAGTAATATTCTAGGCAGTGCTAGTCAAAGTACAGTCCCCAGACAGCAAACTGCTCATACCTACTCCATGAGAGTACAAAGACTGAGAGCAAGCATTTGGAAGCTAGGATCACAATCTGACAGAAATTTTTCATCTACTGAAAATAGTAAAAAATTGGGAGTTATATATTGTAGGTTTTTATTTCATTTTTCTTATAATGCAATTTTTACATATTTTAGAAAAGAATCAGTTGAAGACAAAGGGGAAATGTTAATAACTAGTCCTCCCAGGGACATCTGCTTCTGGGAAGATGGACTAGATGCACTTTTCCCTATCACCTCCATGAAGTACAACTAAAAATTCTGGACATTACAGAGAAAACAAACATAAAAAGACAAGTATGGAAAGAAGCAGGCAGACTGGCTAGGGTTCTCAGGCCCCAAGGAACAACACAATGGTGAGTTCCCTGAGTTTTATGTTTGCCTCACATATGGCAGAATTGTAGCTAAAGAAGACAGCAACCTAGAAATGCTTAGAAGCGCAGACAGGGAAAAAGAAGTCCCAAAGTCTGCTCTCTCTAGCCGAAGAACCAGAAAAGGAACATCCTAGCAAGAGAGAAAACTCTTGAAAAAAACCTCTATACTCCAGACAAACACCACAGAAAAAAACTGTGGCCCCGCCTATGCCAGCAAGGGTCAAGTGGGTAGCCTAGACTTCTACATGCATGCCAGGCTGTAACAAGGCACCTTTCCACACTAGTGATGTTTAGGCAGCATGTAGGGAGCCCAGCATTCATTCAAGGCACTCTTCCACACCACCTCTCCTGGGGATCCTGAACCTGTACCCCTACCTGGCAGTAACAAAACACTGTACCTCTTGGGTTAAGGGAGGCCAAGTGGGAGTCTGTTCTTCTAATGTCTCCTAGCAATAACAAGGCAGTGCTATATGTCACCCCCTTCTCCTGCTGGAGTGGTGTCAAAAAAAGCCAGCTGAACCGGAGGCTTTAAATAAGATCCAGAATTTCATACTATAATATGAAAATATCCAGTTTTTATTTTTAAAAAATCATTCATCATACCAAGAGCCAGGATGAACTCAAAGCGAATGAAAAAAAAAAACCAGTAGACACCAACACCAAAATGACAGAGATGTTAGAATTATCTGACAATGATTAGAAAGAAGCTGTGACAGAAATGCTTCAACAAATAATTTCAAGTATAAATAGCCTTAGCAAAGAAATAGAAGATAAAGAAAAACAAAATGAAAATTTCAGAGCTGAAAATTACCAAGATAAAAAGCTAAGTAGATGGACTCAACAGAATAGAAGGAAGGGTCAGAGAAAAGAAAATGGAAAATAAAGCAATATAAATTACCCAACCTGAAGAACAGAGGGAAATAAACTAAAGAAAAATCAACAGCCTTAAGAACCTGTGGGACCATACAAAAGAGCTAACATTCAAGTCACTGGAGTCCTGAATAGAGAAAAGAAAGTGGGCTGAAAAAATAATCAAATAAATAATGGTGAAAACTTCCCAAATTTGGCAAGAGACATAGCCTACAGATTCAACAAGCTTAATAAATTCCAAACAGGATAAACGCAAAGAAATCTACATGAAGATGTATCATAATTAAAATTCTGAAAACTAATAACAGAGAAAAAAATCCTGAGAACAGTGAGAAAAAAATGACACCTTAACTACAGAGGAAAAACTTTTTGAATAACAGATTTCTCATCGGAAACCATAGAGGCCAGAAGGCAGTGGCCTCTATGTACTTTTCAAGTGCTGAAAGAAAAGCGACAAAGAGAAAATAACTTTTAAGAATGAAGACGAAATCAAGATATTCTCAAAAGAAGGAAAACTAAACTAATGTGTCATCAGCAGACCTACCTTAATGAATGACTACAGGAAGTTCTTAAAACAAAAAAGAAATGATAAAAGAAGGAATCTTGAGAAATTAAAAAAAGACATAGAAAGCAAAAATACAGGTAAATAGGGCTTTCCTTCTCCCCTGGAATATCCTCACTTATGTCTGATTGTGGAGGCAAAAAACTATAACACTGTCTAAAGTGCTTCTAAATGTATGTAGAAAAAATATTTACAATTGTATTAAAATGGGGGAGGGTAAAGGGACATAAAGGGAAGCACGGTTTCTACTGAACAGGTAAAATGACACCAGTAGACCATAAGACATATTATATATTAAAATACATAAAATACATATGTGATATCTGGAGCAACCAGTAAAATAAATTTAATTTTTAAAAACTGTACAAAGAAATATACTCAGAAACAGTATAAAGAAATTGAAATGGCATTCTAAAAAAAATCTTCAAATAACCCATAGGAAATCGAAGGGGAGGGGGAGAAGAGAAACAAAGAACAAAGGGAACAAATAAAAAAAAGTAAAATGGCAGACTTAAGTCCCAATAGATCAATAATTACATTAAATGTAAATGATCTAAATGCATCAAACAGATTGGCAGAATTGATTAAAAAACATGACTCATCTATATGCTATCTACGAGAAACTTACTTCAAATATAACATAGGCAGGTTGAAAGTAAAAGGATGAAAAAGATATATCATCCAATTAAAAGAGCAATCAAAGGAAAAAGAAAAGTAGTAGCTATGTTAATATCAGATAAAGTAGAATTCAAAACAAAGACAATTACCAGAGACAGAGAAGGTCATTATATAATGATAGGAAGAGTCATTTTACCAAGAAAACACAGCAATCCTAATTGTTTATGCACCAAATGGAGAGCTGCAAAATATGTAAAGCTAAAAATGGATATAACTTAAAAGGAGAATTAGACAAATGAATAAATGTAGCTGGAAACTTCAACGCCCCTCCTAGACAGAAAACCAGCAAAGGCACAGAACCCAACATGATCAACCAACAGGATCTAACTGACATTTACAGACCGCTCCACTCAACAACAGAAGAACACACATTCTATTCAAGTGTCCACAGAACACATACCAAGACAGATGACATACTGAGCCATAAAACAAGGCTCAACAAATTTAAAATAACTGAAATCAAACAGTGTGTCCTCCAATCACAATGGAATCAAACTAGAAACCAAAAATAATGTGAAAATTTCCAAACACTTGGAAACTAAACAACACATTTCTAAATAATCTGAGGGTCAAAAAAGTCTCAAGGGAAAAATACACATTGATGTGACTGAAAATAAAAAATATAGCATATCAAAATTTGTGAGACAGAAGTGAAACAGTGCTGAGGGGGAAATTTATAGTGCTAAATGCCCCCAATGAATATAAATGCAAAAAATCCTTAACAAAATATTAGTAAATAGAATTCTACAATATATAAAAAGAAACACCATGACCAAGTGGAGTTTATTTCAGGGATGCAAGGCTGGCTCAATTCAAAAATATATCAATATAATACATCATATCAATGGGCTAAAGAAGAAAAATCACATCATTTCCGTATGTTCGTAACAACTGAATAAAGGGTACGTGGGTGGATCTTTCTGAATTACTTCTTATAACTGCATGTGGATCTATAATTATGTCACGAAAAGTTTAACTGAAGAAAATACTGGACCTTCACTTACTGCTCTAAGATTCAATACCCAAATGCTAACATTTCAGAATGGATCTACCCTCTTAAACAGCCCTTTATTAATCCTGGCTTTGTGCTGTACTAAGTTGAGGCCACACAGATATAAATATATGATTCCTATCCTCAAACACCATGCTCGAGTAGATTGACAAACAGGCACAAATCAACAGTGAAATACTTCATAATGGAGATGGGATTTGAGCAAATCGTTGAACGAGAGGTGCACTTCCACAAGCGGAGGTGGAGAGGGGGACATCTTGGGAAGAAGAAATCATATATAAAGACACAGCTAAAAATAAGCACAGTGCCTATGGAGAGAGGCATGTGTATGCTGTGAAATAACAAAGATGAGATAAGCACTGTGGTGATAATTATGGAGGGTCCCCAAAGCCAGAGAGAGAAGTTCAAATGTCACGCAGAGAAGCCTTTCTCACCAACCCAGATGACCAAAAGCTGCAGCTCCTCCCATCCACAACCCCTCCAGCACCCTTTACTTTTTCTTTATAGCACTCATCACAAATTGTAATTATTATGTATTTTTCTGTATGTTCATGTATTTCGTGCTGTCCCACCCCAGTTATCTTGAGTAGTTATCATTAGGTCTTGCATACCATAAGCACTCAATAAATATTAATAAATGAACAAACAATATTCACTCCTACCTCTCTTCTATGCAGCTTCCCCATTCCTTTTCCTCCATTATCTGTCACTCCATTCACCTTGGTCCCTCTCTGACCTACCTCTTTTTGCTAATCTCTTTCCTTGCTCCTCCACCTCGGCCCAACTCTTTACCTATCATAAAAATAAAAACTCAAGTTTATTTTAAAACAGTGGTTCACAATTTTAATGTTGTAATACTCTTCTGATTCTCAACCAATTAGGAACTGTATCCCAAGAAATCTGGTAACAAAAACAAGAACTAAAGTTGTATGTTATTACATAAGCATAAATGATGTATATATTACATGAACAAATAAGAGCAGAAATAGTTATTCCAGTTGCCTTACTTTCCTGAATATAAGAGTCTTTTACCATCACTGGAGGATTCTATCTGGTCTATGGAAAGCTGTCCATCAAAGACGGCCAGGATAGTACTCAAGGGTACTAAAGTTGTGAAAAACAAGGAAAGACTGAGAAACTGTCACAGACCAAAGACTAAGGAGACACAATGACTAAATGCAATGTGGTACCTTAGATTGGATCCTAAACATAAAGATAATAGAAAAGTGGTAAAATTCAAATAGTCTGGAATTTAGTTTTAAAAAATATAGCACTAACATGATTAAGATTCATATTTATTAATATTATTTTATGTCATTAAAAAGAGAAAGAGATGGGGCATGCAAGTGAGCCAAGAGTAAAACTCAGGCCAGAGTAGCCAGGGCTTGAAGCTGAAAAGGTACATATAGAACTACCTTCATTTTGACTTTGGTCCCATGCTCTTACCAAATGCCATGAAAATTACCTTTACCTGCAACTGCTTGAGATTAACCACCAGCTTTGATTTCCTAGCATGCTCTTTCATGTACAGTCACACGTTGATTAAGAACGGAGTTACATACTGAGAAATGTGTCCTTGGCAATTTCATTGTTGTGTGAACACCATAGAGTGTACTTAGACAAACCTAGATGGTATAGCCTACTGCACACCTAGGCTACATGGTACAGCCTATTGCTCCTAGGCTACAAGGCTCTATAGCATGTACAAAACAACAGGAAATTAAATTAAGCACAAGAGAAAATGATGCAATGAAGAGACTCAGTCAACATGAGATGTATGAAGCTGCTGCCTGTGGAATATGGCATGCCATTTTAGAGCAAACTTTTTTTTTATAAGTAGAGTACTCTAAAATAATGATTGAAAGTCTAGTATAGTGAATACATAAACCAGTAACACAATTGTTTATTATCAAGTATTAAATACTGCACATAATTGTATATGCTATACTTTTATACAATTGGCAGCACAGGCTTCCTTATACCAACATCCTCACAAACACACAAGCAATGTATTGCATTGCGACTTATGATGGCTATGACATCACTAAGAGATAGGAATTTTTCAACTCCATGATAGTCTTATGGGACCAATGTCATATATGCGGTCCATTGTTGACTAAAACATCATGCCACAAGTGACTGTACTCAACATGCATTTATTGAGTGCCTACTGCTTAACAAGCACTTTGAAGTCTCTGGGGAAACAGGGCTCTAAAAGGAAGATACAATCTCTCCTCTCATAAAGCTTATACTCTGTGGGAGAAGCCAAGCATTTAACAAGTATTTGCATAAATGGTGAATGCTCCCAAGAGTTTTACAGCCTGCTTCTTAAAAGCCATCAGATCATTCATTAAACCATTATCTCTGGTGTTTGGAAGAAGGCTTTCAATGCAAACACAAATCAGCCGAGATAGGTCTGTGATCTATTACTTGTGATCTGCTAAATCATTTTAACAGATACTAATTCAGTTCATGTGGTTTGGGACCTGAGCTGCTATATTTCTTCAAAATCCCAGATGACAGGTATGCTGATGCTGGTTCACGAACCACACTTTGAATTAGCAAGGCTCTGAAGTACTGTGGAAACATCCCTCAAACTATCATGTAAAATGTAAGCTCCATAAAGGCAAGGACATTTTCTCTATATATACAATACTTATCACAGTATACCCAGGACTTAAAACTGCGCCTCACAGACAGATAGCATACAATAAATATTTAGTTACCAAATAAATGGATGCGTAGTCTAGACAAGAACGGTTCAATAGTAGCCACTGATCACATTTAGCTACTGAACAATTGAAATGTGGCTAGTGCAAGTGAAGAGCTGAATTTCTTTAAATTTAATTTAAAGTAATTTAAAAAGTCACATGTGCTTAGTGCTCACCACAATGGACAATCCAAGTCTAGACAAAGATGTGATGTAAAGAGGGCTGGATTAATAAGGCCTAGGTTTGAATCCCAGCTCTCTGCTGCTTAGTTTGTGACCTGTAAAGTCACAACTTCTTAGGGCCCCAACTTCTTCATCAGCGAAATGAGGACAAGACTCCCCCCACCCCCATACACACACACACATATCTCAGGGTTCTTGACAGAAAGTCTTATAAATGAATGTATTAAGCATAAGGTACGACTAAAGGTAACGTTCTCTTGCCTTCCAAAAACAGTTCACAATCACAAAGACTACTTTACCTACCGCCCACACTTGCCAGGAAATGCGAAGCGCGTTCGTAAGTTCGGTTGGCTCAGTGGCGTTTAAAATCAGGCCAAGGTCATAAGTTTGGAGGAAGGGGAACCCTTACTTAGCAGAGTTGACCAGGTAAGAGCAGCAATGACAATGCAAGTCATCATAATTCCTGGCAAATCTTCAAATGGACATTGTATTGATTATGGATGAGCAAATGACATTTCATTCATTCATTCTTCCAGGAAGGACTGCCACATAACCTAAAGTCCGCTACTTCCCATACATAGACATTTACTAATTCGGAGCCGGGACCTCTTCGCGCGCAGTGGGCCGGGAAGCCCCTACCCTGGCTGCCCGCGTGTCCTCCCCTCCCCCGTCGCGCCAGCCCAGCGAGGGTCAGCCTGGCACCGGGGCTCCAAGTACCACACGGCGGGGCTGAACCCAGGAGCCATGTTTAGCTGTATTTTTGGTGAATAAAGCAAACTTCCGTCTTCTAAAGAAAAACGGTTTCTAACTCAATGTCAAACTAGGACGGAAACTCGCTGCTCGCCGCAGCTGCCAACCACAGACGCCGCATATCCAGCAGCCCCGGAGTCCCTGACCCGGTCCCTGACCCAGACCCTGTGCGCAGCGCTCCCGCGCCCCGGCCACGGCCGCGCCGGCCACAAAGGGACGGGGAGGCGCTGACGGGCCTCCACCTCCTCCTCCAAACTCGCGCAAGCGGCCGCGGCTGTGGGACCGCCGGGGCGCGGGCGAACACTC
>NW_011888784.1:14655874-14658878 GCF_000151845.1 Pteropus vampyrus
CGGGGGCGCCGCGCGCTCACCCGGATGCGCTGCCCCCGCCCCTGCGGCGAGCCCACCTCGGGGCCGCGGCGCTTCCCTCGGGGCCCGGGAGGTTCCGGTGTCTCCGCGCCTCTGCCCCTGCCTCCCTGACCCTTGGGGAACCGCGGACTGGTGACACCGCGGGGAGAGACACCGGAGCAAGGGTCCCCCGGGCGGGAGGCTCAGTCTGCGACGACCTCGGCCGTGCAGTCCGGCCGGGTGGTCTCCACCTGAACCCCAGTACGAACAAAGAGACTGCCGCATCAAGAGAAATCAAACTCGAGCCGTTTTCACGTCGACCAGACCACGGGGTGGGAGGAAATACGGGTGCCCTCACCGCGCCGAGGAGATCCTCGGATAGACCCCGGGACCGAGCACAGGGCTGCTCCTGACCCGGGTGGGGCCGCCTGCAGCGGCCGAGGCGAACTTGGAGCTGGAAGACTCGGCTCGTCCGTCTGGCCCTGCTAAGCCTTGCGCCAGGCAACAGAGATGCAGGAGGTCCAGGACCCAGGGTGGGCGGTGAGAGGGAGGCCACCGACCAGCACCGCCGGAAGAGGCAGCCAGTCTTCGGCAGATTAAAACGCCGGGTCTCCTGCAGCGTGGGGATTTTTTAGGGAAGTGTCTCCTGCTCAGAGAGGGGCTCCTCCACTGTGCCCCCTTGGAAAACACTCCCCCTTGGCACTGATTCCAGTACCTAGCCACCTGAAGAAAATACACAACCATGGTCCTCTGTCACACTAGGAATCACCAACCATTCTTTTAATAAATGAATTTTCCACTTAAATCATTCAGAGGTTTATGTGTCTTGCTCGCCAGCCAAGATATGAAATGATAAGACACTAGTGTTTATAATGTCATTTAAATTGTCTTACTTTTTAATAAATGCTATGTATGTTCAAAACCAAAAGCCTGGCTGTAAGCAAAAAAAAAAAAAAAAAAAAATGTTATCGAAGATTATCTGGAATTTCACTATGCTGTTTTGTGCTTAATACATTCTCTAAATATACTAAAAAGTTGCTTTTTAAAAGTACTTACATAATATTTTGAAACAAAGTGAATCATTGGCCTGTCAATGTGCCACAAGGAAACTTCGCTTTGAAGTTAGCATCTCCTTTAAAAATACCTATTAAAAAAATACTGTATCTCGGGGGAAAGATTTGCAAATCATACATTTGATAAAAGACTTGCATTCAGAATGTATAAAGACCTCAAGAATAAGACTAATAATCCAATTTAAAATGGGCAAAAGAATTAACTACAAATGGTCAACAATAGCATGAAAAGATGCTCAACACGTTACAGTAACTGTAACGTGTTGTCACTATAGTTATAGTATAGGAAAATGCATATCAGAAGCACAATGAGAAAGCTTTTCACATCCACTACAATAGCTGTCATAACTGACAAAAGCAACTGTTGGTGAGGAGACAGAGAAATTGGAACCCTCATAGATTGATGAGGGAAATGTAAAATGGGGCAACCACTTTGGAAAAATACGTTAGGTTCTTTAAAAGTTATACACAAAAGTACCATAAAACCAACAATTCCACTCCTAGGTATAAATCCGAGAAAACTGAAAACATCCATATAACAAGTTGTACATATATATTCATAGCATCATTATTTATAATATGTGAAAAGTGGAAACAATCCAAATGTTCAGCAACTGATGGATGAATGGATAAACAAAATGTGGTATATCCATACAACGGAAGGTTATTCAGCAATAAAACAGAATGAAATATTCATAGAAGGCACAATATAGAGAACCTCAAAAACATTAAGCCAAGTGAAAAAGGCCAGATGCAAAAAAGCACATATTGTATGATTCTATTTATACGAAATGTCTAGAAAAAGCAAATCTATACAGACAGTTGATTTATTTAGTGGTTGCCTAGGGCTGAGGGTGGGAATGAAGAGTGACTGCAAAGGGGCACAAGAGATCTTTTCGAAATGATGGAAATGTTTACAATTGGATTGTGGTCATGGTTACACAACTACATAGAATTACTGTAAATCATTGAATTGCGCACTTGAAACTAGTAAATGTTATGGTAAATAAATTTTACCTCAATAAAACATTTTTTTAAAAATCCATCCAATTAAGTAGCCCAGGAAAATAGTACCTTATCTAGTTGCAACAATTCTTTGCAATAAAAAAAATTTTTTTCTTAAACAAATGGAAAGTTGTGTGCTGTTCGCATAGTAAAAGGTAATAAAATACACTCTTTGCAACTGGTTATGATGCAAGACAAGGCAAATTTCCCCAAGCTGGGGGAGACTCAAGCCCTGCGCAGAGACAAAAGGGATCTTGGCAGAGTGTAAGAAAGCATTCAAACACACGCCAAAGTTAGAGTCTAAAGGAAAGTTTATTAGAGAAGGGGTAACACTACATAAAATGTGGTCTCCTCTCAGAGGCGGAGAGAGAGAGCCTAAGAGAGACTCAGAGAGACAGAGACAACAGAGAGATGAAGACAGTGAGAGAGACAGAGTAAGGGTACTGAGAGGGACCAAGAGAAAGACACTGAGAGGGACAGAGTAAAGACACTGAGAGGGACTCCAGTGTTAGGGGAATTCAGATTATATATTATTCTTTAGCTACTGTCAGTTACAGTTTAAAGACTTTGTTTACCCATTTTCCTTTGATATGGATGTACAGTGAGAAAGGATATAAGGACATAGCTGAAAAGCTATGTAGCATGAAAGGCCTGCAGGCAGTTTCCAGCCTTTAATCCATAAATTCCCTATGGTTTTAGCTATAGGGAATGAATGATTTTATTTTGCGTAGGGCACCACTTAAAGACTCTACTTTTCCTGTTTTCCCTTCACAGCGTGGGGAAATGGGTTGTTAGCAATCCCAGCAGAAATCTTCCTTTGTTCTGCAGGTTTCCTCATGGTCCGGCTGCAGGCTGATCAGCATATCGCAGTTTCTGAGTATAGCTTTTAGTTATCTTGCCTCCTCCCTACATTTGTTGTATAACCAAGC
>NW_011888784.1:14658928-14663966 GCF_000151845.1 Pteropus vampyrus
CAATCCAAATGTTCAGCAACTGATGGATGAATGGATAAACAAAATGTGGTATATCCATACAACGGAAGGTTATTCAGCAATAAAACAGAATGAAATATTCATAGAAGGCACAATATAGAGAACCTCAAAAACATTAAGCCAAGTGAAAAAGGCCAGATGCAAAAAAGCACATATTGTATGATTCTATTTATACGAAATGTCTAGAAAAAGCAAATCTATACAGACAGTTGATTTATTTAGTGGTTGCCTAGGGCTGAGGGTGGGAATGAAGAGTGACTGCAAAGGGGCACAAGAGATCTTTTCGAAATGATGGAAATGTTTACAATTGGATTGTGGTCATGGTTACACAACTACATAGAATTACTGTAAATCATTGAATTGCGCACTTGAAACTAGTAAATGTTATGGTAAATAAATTTTACCTCAATAAAACATTTTTTTAAAAATCCATCCAATTAAGTAGCCCAGGAAAATAGTACCTTATCTAGTTGCAACAATTCTTTGCAATAAAAAAAATTTTTTTCTTAAACAAATGGAAAGTTGTGTGCTGTTCGCATAGTAAAAGGTAATAAAATACACTCTTTGCAACTGGTTATGATGCAAGACAAGGCAAATTTCCCCAAGCTGGGGGAGACTCAAGCCCTGCGCAGAGACAAAAGGGATCTTGGCAGAGTGTAAGAAAGCATTCAAACACACGCCAAAGTTAGAGTCTAAAGGAAAGTTTATTAGAGAAGGGGTAACACTACATAAAATGTGGTCTCCTCTCAGAGGCGGAGAGAGAGAGCCTAAGAGAGACTCAGAGAGACAGAGACAACAGAGAGATGAAGACAGTGAGAGAGACAGAGTAAGGGTACTGAGAGGGACCAAGAGAAAGACACTGAGAGGGACAGAGTAAAGACACTGAGAGGGACTCCAGTGTTAGGGGAATTCAGATTATATATTATTCTTTAGCTACTGTCAGTTACAGTTTAAAGACTTTGTTTACCCATTTTCCTTTGATATGGATGTACAGTGAGAAAGGATATAAGGACATAGCTGAAAAGCTATGTAGCATGAAAGGCCTGCAGGCAGTTTCCAGCCTTTAATCCATAAATTCCCTATGGTTTTAGCTATAGGGAATGAATGATTTTATTTTGCGTAGGGCACCACTTAAAGACTCTATTTTTCCTGTTTTCCCTTCACAGCGTGGGGAAATGGGTTGTTAGCAATCCCAGCAGAAATCTTCCTTTGTTCTGCAGGTTTCCTCATGGTCCGGCTGCAGGCTGATCAGCATATCGCAGTTTCTGAGTATAGCTTTTAGTTATCTTGCCTCCTCCCTACATTTGTTGTATAACCAAGCACAATTACCCTTCCACATTTCCAATCTACTTACTCCCGTTTATTAAAAATGTATCTTCACCTTACTAAAAGAATTGGAAATAGGATAGAAATTGAAAGCACGTTTGAGAGCAGGAAAGAGCTAGATGCCTTACAACAAGGAGGTGTAAGGGCTCAGATTGGGAATCCAAAGTAAAGACAATGGCATAATCCTTCCCAATGTTATTCTTGTTTCCGGTTGGCCCTGTGCCCTGGACTCATCGGCTTCTTCCAGTTGTGCAGATGTGTGCTTTAGCAAAAGTACTACCTTAGGCTGGATAATGGTGTGATTTAGAATTTTTACTCATTATTTTATGAATTTTTTTTATGATTTCTATGATTTTTACCATAGAAGAATTTAGTCCCTAGAAGATTAATTAGTGGAGACATATTGAAAGTGGACTATCCCACAGGAAGTAGTCTGCCTGCCCTGACATTTCCTCACCACAGCCTCTGAGAAGCACACACTGGGAGCTGCTCTTTTGAATGAATGATTAACTGCTTTCATTGTTTCTATCAGACCCTCTTTACAATGATTGTTACCTGAAAACTACTAATATTCTTTTAACATGTGAATAAGGACTAATTGTTTGTCCCCAGTTAGCTAGAAAGCAGGAGAATAGCACCTGGGATGGATTCATTCTAATGGGGGATGTAGGAGATTGCCTGAAGCAGGATAAACTGCCCGAGAATAATTGACTCGCAGTGGCAGGAGTAGAGAACTGTGTGTGAGACATCCTGACTGGATGGGAAAGAACAGAAAAGGGTGACATTGAATGAGGGACAAGCAAATACAAGCCCATACAGGATTTCAAATAAAATGAGGCAGGTGGTACTGATGCAGAACACACAAACGCTATTATTTTACGCTTTTTTTACTCCTTGTTTTTGCTTTTGCCAACCAAAGCCTGAGAGCCCTGCCTTGTGACTGAAGCCTCAGGAACATGAGTGCCCTTCCTCCTCTCCTAGCAATCCTGCTCATAGCATAAGATCACTGTCATGACCACTGCACTGCTCTAACACCCAGGAACAAGAGGGGCAAATTGGATGGAGGCAGGATTCTTGGTCCACTCATCCGTGGACCAAGGGTGGCGATCATGGGTAAGGGGAGGCGTGAGGGTATGTCCTCATGGTGAGGGCAGTCCATGGGGTGGAGGATGAGAGTGGATTATAAACAGTCAGGAGGGTGCCTTGCTTTGGATCTGGTGATGAGAGCACTACACTATAGGCATTTATGAGGGGTAGGCAGGTAATGGTGACTAATAGTTGTAGAACTATACTGGATGGCTATATCCAAAAGTCCCAAATCCTGGTGGCTTAAAACTACACAAGTTCCTTTTTGGCCCACACTCCATGTTCTTGGATGGTGAGTGGGGGCTTCAGCCCAGGCTGAAGAAGAATTCAGAGTAGTACGTAGTTCCCCCTTGGCAAGGACAGTAGGAAGGCACATGGCAGATTGCACATGGTCTCTGAACACTTCCTTCCCAAGTGTCTCTTTTATGTATGCATTTCAATGCCCAAATCAAACCATGTGTCATATCTAACTTCTGAAGAAGCAGGGAAAGGCAATCTATCCCAGCATTGTCTCCAGAAAGCAGAGCGCTTCAGTATTTGGATTATAATATTAATGACTATCAGAAGTAACAAAATTAGACAATAACTCTTTATTTTGAAATAATTTTATTCAGAAGAAGTTGTAAAAATTATACATAGATATCCTTTGTACCCTTTACTCATTCCCCACAGTGGTTATGATGGGGACCCAGAGTTTGCCACCCTAAAATATGCCTTTTGGGATATTGATTTTAAGCTGGTTATTAAGAAACAAAAGGCTCAGAAAGAACCTTTGACTTTCCCCCCCCTTACCTACCTAAAAGATTTAAAATAGAAAATCCTGCTTAAAGAAAGGGAGCTATTCACTTTACCTATTCACATCTATGAATTAAATGTGATAGACAGGAAGAAATCTAGCAAAGCCTGTTTGTTGGACACCCTCTGTGTCTCATTGTTTTTGGGTGGCCCAGCAAGAATTCGTTTAACATATGTTTGTGCTTCTCATTCACTTATGAATTTCCTACTTTCTATTTGAAACCTAGTCCCCTGCCCACTTCTCTTTAGTCTATAATGGCATGTAAGCCTCAATTGCTCAGTCTGTCCTCAGTTCTCATATTCTTGTGGAACACTCATATGTATATATGTAACAAATTTGGACATTTTCTCCTTATGTCTCTCACGTTAATTTGATTATCAGACCTGCCAGGAGAACTTATTTTTTGTGCCCCGACAGTTACATCTTATACTATAACTCATCACAAAGCTATAAACTTATAACTATAGTATAATATCAAAACCAGGACAATGACATTGACATTGGTACAATGAGTGTGTATAGTTTTGTCATTTTATCACGTGTGCAGATTCCTGTAAGCACCACCAGACTCAAAATACAAAACTATTCCATCACCACAAAGACCTCCCTCACACTACCCCACCATAAGCACACCCCCACCCCCTCGACCCACAAAAACCACTATCAATTCATCTCTATAATTTTGTCATTCCAAGAATGTTATTTAATGGAACCATACAGTATGTGACCTTTTCAGACCGGCTCTTTTTTACTCAGCATACTACCCTTGCATATAGTTAGGTCATTTTTGTGTTTTGTTTTGTTTTGTTTTGTTTTGTTTTGTTGTTTTGTTTTGTTTTGTTTGTGCTAATCACTCTGTCCCTACTTGGCTATCTCTGACACCACTCCAACAGGGGTTAGAGCAGTCCCCAGGGGTACCTTGTAACACCAGGGTGAAGGTGGAAGTCTAGGCTCGCTATTCAACCTTTTCTGACTGAGACAGGGGTGACATTGCCTTTTTCTTTTTCTGCAGTGTTTAGCTGGAATAAGGCAGTTACTATCTAAAAGTTTTCTAGGATGACCCTTTCCTAACCCTTTGGTTTGAGAAAGCAGGCCTTTCTTGGGGATTTTCTAAATATTCCCAAGTTCCCATGGTGCTTTCAGGTTGCCAGCTTCTCCAGCACTCAGTTCAGAATATATGAGGCAAAAAGAAAACTGAGGGAACTCATTGCCCTCTCATTCCTTAATCCCAAGGTCCTTAGTCAATTGCCTTCTCCTTGTTAACTTTTCTTCTTATGTTTGTTTTATGTACAATGTCCAGAGCTTTTAGCCGTTCTTAAAATTGAAGGGTACTCCATCCACTATTCCATCTTGGTCTAGAACCAGAAACTAAGAATAAAATTTTAAATCATAAACTAGAACAGGTCGTAGGTTATTCCTTTAACAATGTCACTGCCAGTTTCTCGCATTCCAATAGGCTTTCTTGAGTCAGAGAGGAAAGGGAAAATCTATTTCTGGTTTCCTGGGAATTTCACACATGCACTCTGAATATTTATATGGGTTATACTGTTTATCATATGGGAAACAGTGGGAGAAATGCTAGGAACTGCTAGATCAGAGACTAAGTGGAATCTGAATCAGCAAATATGGAGGACTTAAAAAGTTGAGACAGTCAGTGAGAAAAGCAAGCCCGAGGCAGTGCAGGTGGCATAGGCCTTGCACTGATAAGGCCCCAGATATATTATTGGGACACATGGCCAACGAATGAAGAAGATAGTGGGCAGAAATGAACCTAAGAAACTAAAAAACGACAAGTCATCGATATGATTTTTT
>NW_011888784.1:14664016-14667697 GCF_000151845.1 Pteropus vampyrus
TTTGTGCTTCTCATTCACTTATGAATTTCCTACTTTCTATTTGAAACCTAGTCCCCTGCCCACTTCTCTTTAGTCTATAATGGCATGTAAGCCTCAATTGCTCAGTCTGTCCTCAGTTCTCATATTCTTGTGGAACACTCATATGTATATATGTAACAAATTTGGACATTTTTCTCCTTATGTCTCTCACGTTAATTTGATTATCAGACCTGCCAGGAGAACTTATTTTTTGTGCCCCGACAGTTACATCTTATACTATAACTCATCACAAAGCTATAAACTTATAACTATAGTATAATATCAAAACCAGGACAATGACATTGACATTGGTACAATGAGTGTGTATAGTTTTGTCATTTTATCACGTGTGCAGATTCCTGTAAGCACCACCAGACTCAAAATACAAAACTATTCCATCACCACAAAGACCTCCCTCACACTACCCCACCATAAGCACACCCCCACCCCCTCGACCCACAAAAACCACTATCAATTCATCTCTATAATTTTGTCATTCCAAGAATGTTATTTAATGGAACCATACAGTATGTGACCTTTTCAGACCGGCTCTTTTTTACTCAGCATACTACCCTTGCATATAGTTAGGTCATTTTTGTGTTTTGTTTTGTTTTGTTTTGTTTTGTTTTGTTGTTTTGTTTTGTTTTGTTTGTGCTAATCACTCTGTCCCTACTTGGCTATCTCTGACACCACTCCAACAGGGGTTAGAGCAGTCCCCAGGGGTACCTTGTAACACCAGGGTGAAGGTGGAAGTCTAGGCTCTCTATTCAACCTTTTCTGACTGAGACAGGGGTGACATTGCCTTTTTCTTTTTCTGCAGTGTTTAGCTGGAATAAGGCAGTTACTATCTAAAAGTTTTCTAGGATGACCCTTTCCTAACCCTTTGGTTTGAGAAAGCAGGCCTTTCTTGGGGATTTTCTAAATATTCCCAAGTTCCCATGGTGCTTTCAGGTTGCCAGCTTCTCCAGCACTCAGTTCAGAATATATGAGGCAAAAAGAAAACTGAGGGAACTCATTGCCCTCTCATTCCTTAATCCCAAGGTCCTTAGTCAATTGCCTTCTCCTTGTTAACTTTTCTTCTTATGTTTGTTTTATGTACAATGTCCAGAGCTTTTAGCCGTTCTTAAAATTGAAGGGTACTCCATCCACTATTCCATCTTGGTCTAGAACCAGAAACTAAGAATAAAATTTTAAATCATAAACTAGAACAGGTCGTAGGTTATTCCTTTAACAATGTCACTGCCAGTTTCTCGCATTCCAATAGGCTTTCTTGAGTCAGAGAGGAAAGGGAAAATCTATTTCTGGTTTCCTGGGAATTTCACACATGCACTCTGAATATTTATATGGGTTATACTGTTTATCATATGGGAAACAGTGGGAGAAATGCTAGGAACTGCTAGATCAGAGACTAAGTGGAATCTGAATCAGCAAATATGGAGGACTTAAAAAGTTGAGACAGTCAGTGAGAAAAGCAAGCCCGAGGCAGTGCAGGTGGCATAGGCCTTGCACTGATAAGGCCCCAGATATATTATTGGGACACATGGCCAACGAATGAAGAAGATAGTGGGCAGAAATGAACCTAAGAAACTAAAAAACGACAAGTCATCGATATGATTTTTTAAAAAAAATTTAATGAAAGTAGGAGACAGAATGGAAGGAAAACCTAAGTAAGGCACAAAAATTATCAAGAACAATGGAAACAAGTCATGGTTGTCAGTATATTTGTTTTGTCATTACTTCAAAGGAAATCAAATGGCATAATCTGATATAAAGAGAATTGGAGAGATGATGGGTGCTTTGTTCAAAAGAGGTACTGTGGAATAAGATGACCAAGATTTTAACTATGAGTGCATATGAATTAATGCTATTGTTGGATGGCCTTTAGAAAGACTCAATGAAAAAAAAAATTCTAAGTAGCACAGGGTGGTGTAAAAGACTCAAGAGTGGCTTTTAGAGATTTATAAAATATGTTTTCTTGGTCTCTGCTTATCCCAAGCCGCATCTTTCCATTCTTCTAGAGCATCTGTCTATCTGAATAATGATCTACATATTTCTAGCAAAAGAGTGAGATACTTTTTTGTTTTTAATCAATTGAGGCCCAAAGGATATGGTAAGAGGTTACCTGACTAAGAGCAATACCTTGATATATGCCACAACACATGCCTAAATGACCCATGAGATAGTTTCTACTTTAGCCTAGAGGAATCTGTTTTAACTTAATGCAGTCCATCCTATACAACCTGTTATATTGGTCTTCCTAAAACACCCAGTTCATGAAGCCACTCTCTGTCTATAACACAGAAACTTAGTCCACCATTCCAGGCCCTTCACTATCTGGTCCCTTCCCACCAGTCACAGATCTCTTGCTTACCTGCAAGAATTCTCTGCTCCAGTCATGCCACCACTTCACTATTCCCCACTCTCCACGTTATGCTATTTGTTTCTTTTTTGCCTACTTTCTTCCACCTCTCTTAATCCCCAAGGTTTCTGTTCCAGTGCAATTTTCTCTACCTTGTACATCTTCTTCTGTCAAGTTGATCTTTTCTTTTTTCCTGAATTCCTATAATTTTATCATGTGTAGTATTTTATTTTACAACACAAATTAGCTGCCTCATCATATTGTTGCTATAATGTTTTATGTATTTAAGGCTTTTATCACCTCCTGGGTCATATACACTTACTTTGTGCATTTTAAATACAAAAGTAATAAATGCGCATGATAAAAATTCAAATAGGACGGGAAGCTATTAAACAAAAAACTTAAGTTCTTTCAGCCAACAGCATCACCAAAGGTAACTACCTTTAATTAATTCTATTTGGAGGTTGCCACCCCTACTTCTCCTGATAGATAGATCCCCTAATTCTAAATAATATACTTATTGTTCCGATTCTTGAATTGTCAACTTTAGACAGGGTGTTTATCAACTTTCGCTGCATGAAACAATCCCCAAACTCTTTACAACGACACTTATTGCAAGCTCACAAATCATTGGCTACCACTATGATAACTTTGGCTAGGTGTGGCTCATGTGTCCTCTCATTTTGGGACTTGGGCTAGAGAGGTGTCCATTATTTGGGATGTGCTCTTCCCATGATAGAGGGCAGTAGCTGAAGAGAAGCAACAGAAACACATGATACTTCTGAAAGCCTCTGTTCAGAACTAGCCACTGTTACTTCTACCCACATTCCACTGTTCAAAAATTGTACACAGCCAAACTCAGAATCAGTGGAACAGGAATGACGCTAATATGCCCTACCAGGAGGTATGGCAAAAATCATATGACAAAGAGTATGAATGTATAATCTATTACAGAAAGGGAGCAAATAGTTGGGAACAATGATTCAATCTACCACATGTAAGTTTCTAATGATTCTCACTTATCAAAAATAAGGAATTGAAGCCACAGCAATCTTGAGAAACAAGAACAAAGTTGGAGGTATCACATTACCTGATATCAAACTATACTATATGGCTACAGTAATCAAAATAGCATGGTACTGGCATAAAAACAGATACATTGATCAATGGAACAGAATAGAGAGCCCAGAAATAAATCCACACCTATACGCTCACTTAATATATGACAAAGAAGGTAAGAATATACAATGGGATAAAGACAGTCTCTTCAATAAATGGTGTTAGGAAAATTGGACAGATACATG
>NW_011888784.1:14667747-14704289 GCF_000151845.1 Pteropus vampyrus
TATGACAAAGAAGGTAAGAATATACAATGGGATAAAGACAGTCTCTTCAATAAATGGTGTTAGGAAAATTGGACAGATACATGCAAAAAAAAAAAAAAAAAAGAAGCTGGACCACCCTCTCACACTGTATACAAGAATAGACTCAAAATGGATTAAAGACTTAAATATAAGACTCGAAACCACAAAACTTCTAGAAGAAAACATAGGCAGTAATCTCTCCGATATTACTAACAGAAATTTCTTTTCAGATATATCTCCTCGGGCAAGGGAAACAAAAGAAAAAATAAACAAATGGGACTACATCAAACTAAAAAGTTTTTGTACAGCAAAGGAAACAATCAATGAAACAAAAAGACAACCAACTATTTAGGAGAAGATATTCACTAATGATACATCTGATAAGGGGTTAAAATCTAAAATATATAAAGAACTCATACAACTCAACAACAACAACAAAAAACAATCCAATTAAAAAATGGGCAGAAGACCTGAACAGATACTTCTCCAAAGAGGAAATACAGATGGCTATGAAAAGATGCTCAAGGTTGCTAATCATCAGAGAAATGTAAATTAAAACCACAATGAGATATCACCTCACACCTGTCAGAATGGCTATCATCCATAAATCAAATAACAACAAGTGTTGTCAAAGATGCAGAGAAAAGAGAACCCTCATATATTGTTGGTGGGATTGCAAATTGGTACAACCACTATGGAAAACAGTCTGGAAGTTTCTCAAAAAATTAAAAATGTATATACCTTTTGACCTAGCAATTGCACTTCTGGGCATTTATTCAAAGAAAACCAAAACAATAATTCCTAAAGATCTATGCACCCCAACCAATATTCATGGCAGCACAATTTACAATAGCCAAGATATGGAAGCAACCTAAATGTCCATCAACAGATGATTAGATAAAGAAAGTATGGTTTGTATATGCAATGGAATATTACTCAGCCATTAAAAAAATGAAATCCTACCATTTGCAATGACATGGATGGACCTAGAGATTATTATGCTGAAGGAAATAAGTCAGACAGAGAAAGATAAATACCATATGATTTCACTTACATGTGGAATCTAAGGAACAAAAAGAACAAACTAATCAGAAACAGACTCAGAAATATAGTGGACAATTTGGTGATGGACAGAGCGGAGGAGGGTTGGGGGGCTCGGAGAATGGGGTGAAGGGTTAAAGAAATACAAATTAGTAGTTGATAGCTGGTCGCAGGGATGGGGAGCACGGCAGAGGGAATGCAGTTTTGTTAGTTGTATTATAAATAGTTCTGATGCTTACTTTATACCTTTAAGTTATACAGAGAAAGTACTTTCTTGATCATTCAATTTCAAATAGTAACTCTCAAGACTTCATAATAAAAAAAAATGAGGATATGTACACCCTTATACTTTCATACCCACTCTTCTCGTTCCATCTCACAACTCATACATTATGAAGGTTTATAACATCTCCCTTCTGTTTTGGAACTATAATTAAGTCTTCTATGCTTTGTATGTAAGTTGACTCAAAAAACTAAATCCAATAAAGGATACATAAATACTATAATTGTGTTACATATTACTTTCTGCAGAATCAAGAAATGTAGTCAGACTTGCGGAGACGGAAATGAAACCCTACACCGAAATAGGTGTAGCTCCAAAACGAAATAGGTGTAGCTCCAAAACGAATATTTAAAAAACCAAGATTGAATGTTTTATCATTCATTACACTCCATATGTTATTCAGAACCATGTTACATATAATTTGTTTTATATAGGCCATGATTTTGCTGTGGAGCTTTTTAGTTTTCAGGAGTTTCTGTTTGCCTTATCTTTTTCTTGTTGAAGAAATAATTGCCTTCGCTTTATCACTAGGTTCATACACCTCCTTAAATCATATTTATTTGTTGAAGTGAATCCATTTTCTTATCAAATACATTTGTCTGCAAGTCTTCTACGTGTTTTACTTTGAACCAATTGCCTTTATAACTGCTGCCCAGCCAATATCCTAGGGATTCTTTTTATTGCTATTCTGAATTTTGGCCATTATTTTAGATTCCATATCTTCATCTTTTTTGATTTCCATTTTCATTTTCTTAAAGCATATGCTCAAGTGAATTTTTTCCAGAAAAGAGGGCAAATGTTGATCTATTTCAGTATGACTTACAGACTGATAAATTGGCTAGGTATAGACTTCTATGTTCCAAGCCACTTTCTGTTAGCATTTTAAAGGCATTGTTCCATTGTATTCTAGCCTAAAGAAGGAAAATCTGAAAGCTAATATAATTTTCATCCCTCTGCAAATGAATTGTTTTTGCTCTCAGGAAGCTTTTAAGAATATCCTTTAAGAACTCACTATGTTGAAATTTCATAAGGATGTGTGAGTTCACGAGTGCTTTTTAAAAAGCAGTCAATTACTTAACAAGCATTTTTAATATCCTATTCCATGGTCAGTAGTGTTGAAGACATATGGAGTTTATACAAAAGGAGCACAATTATTTCTCAGAGAGCTTCAATCTATAGGACATTAGCAGTCTAGCTAAAGAATGAATTCTTAAATGGCTCTTATGTAATGAATTCTTAATAAACCAGATTGGATTCAGTCATTTGTTTTGTGTCTGATGAGATTATGTATAGTAGAGGTTATTTATTTTTTTACCTATTTGTGAACATATTAAGTTCTATAACTATGAGGAGGGAACAAAGTCACCCATTCCTTTGCTGTGTTGCCTCTTTAAAGTTACCTTTTCTATTAACCCTTCTCCATTACTGTCATTCAAAAAGAAATTTTAAATAAATATTTTAAATTATATTATAATAGGCCATTTATTTAGTAAATGACTATAGAAGATGAAATTAATTATTTTCATTTTCTCTTTTCAGCTGTCCTGCAACTTGATCACATCTACAATGAGCTACTTGCTGGTTTGGTTTGTCCTCCTGAAACCATTCCTATACTTTCCTTTAGGATCAAAAGACTCACATCCCCTAATCTAGGCATCTATACCAGCAAAAAAAATAAAACCATGACATTTTTGTCTTTTTCTTGTACGTACACTCCTAGATCACCTGGACCACTAAGGCCAGATTCCTGTTATCACAGTGAGAAATGATATGATCTCTTTTCAAAGTAGACAAGAATAAATAAGAGGTGATTGGAAATAAAGACCTAAGATGGTTCTCCTCTCCCCCTGCCCAAAATGAATTAAGTGAGGATACTACCTCTAAATGTCTTCATAATCTCTGTATCTCTAATAAAATAAAACAATCAAGGAATATTCTAGAGAAATTGATATTTTAAAGCTTGGGAAAAAAGCTCACTTCTTTCAGACTGAAGCCTTGAGATGCCTTAAATGCATGTTTCTCAATCTTTAGTATGATTCAGAATCCTCTGGAGATGCTCATTAGAGATATGACTCTCTGGGCCCCACCCTTGGATTATCCTGGAGCAGGTAGAGCTGGCTCTATCCAGTCCCAGTGCCAGAGAAATTCCAGGAAAATTTTGGAGATTTCTAAATAGATCTATCAGTTAAAAACCTGAGGATCTGTATTGCAAAAGAACAGCTGAATGCTATTACCAAACAGTTGCCACCATCCCCACCCTCAAAAAGTGTTGCCGTATTCTGAAGGCCTTGCAATGTTTACCTTACTTTGCATATCTGTTAGTAACTCAGACAACTGACTGCTATTGACTAAGTTAGATGAGACAGGATATCACAATTTCCCTTGGGAGTCTTCTCAACATACTTTCTCAGACAAATGATTGGAAGACAAATTTTACAGCACAGGAAATTGAAGTCCTAACAATGAACGTGTATGTGTACCTATGCACTCTACACCATACATACACTCTTACGAATACATATACATGTGCACCAGACTTTTTAGAGATGAGAGTCATAATAAGATGGGAATGTCAGAGCTTTCCTTCTCATACATGACTAATAAGAAAATCTTCTAGCCATGAGAGGATGAATAATCTGAAAGATAATAGAAAAATGAGATAAAATATTAGGATTTTAGGATAGGAAGAAACTGTATGGTCATTAAGTCCTATCCTTTCTGTGGTATTTTAATGTCCTCTCTGATACCAACCAATTGGTCATCACCTCAGATTTAAGTTTCTCAAGGGATGGTGAATTCACTGACTCCAGAGATTACTCATCCCTGAGAAATTTCTTTCTTACATTGACAGGAAATTGGTGTCCTTTAGTTTAACCTTAACATCTATTTTGTCTGACATTAAAACAGCTACACCATCAATTTTTCTGTTTTTGGTATTTTTTTTCCTATCCCTTCATTTTCAACTTTCTGTGCCTTATGTTTTAGGCATGTCTCTTGAAAAAGGCATATAACTAGATTTAAAAATCTGTGCAACAGTTTGTCTCTGAAACTTGAGTTTACTCTATTTAGAATTATATTTGAATTTATTATTTTATGCTTTATACTTATTTTATGCTTTCTATTTGTCGTATCTTTCTGTTTTTGTCTTTTGTCCTTTCTTATATTTTAAAAATGTATTCTGCTTCCCATTCACTTTATTTTTACTCTCAAGTAGTTTGTAGATGATAAACACTATTTCTACTTCTTCTAGAAGGATTAAAAATATTTAGATTTACTGATAATTTTATTGATTTCTTTCTAATCCTTTCTTCTTATATCTTAGCCCTTCTCTCTGAGATTTTTTGCTACTGCCCGAAATACAACATTTAGTAATAGTATTTAGTATTTAGTAAAAGAGTCTGTTGGTAATAAACTGTTTCTGTTTGTCAGAACATATCTTTATTTCATTTTGATTCTTGACAGAATTTCAATGTGAAAACAATCCTTGATTAATAGTTGTTTCAGCATATTGAAGACACTATTCCACTGTTTCCTGGCTTCCATTGTCACTATTGAGAAATTAGCTTTAAGTCAAATTTCTATTTATTAATGAGTAATCTGTCTTTTGTTCCTGGCTGATTTTTTAAAAAAACTTTTCAGTTTGAAAGAATTACAGATTCACAGGAATATGCAATAAATAATACAGAGAGGCCCTTTAAACCTTCCCCTAGTTTTCTCCAATTGTTACAGCTTACATAACTATAGAACAATATCAAAATGAGGAAACTGATATTGATACAATGTTTATGCACAGTTCTATGCTATTTTATCATATGTGTAGATGCTAACAAGCACTACACATTTCAAGATACAGAATTGTTCCATCATGACTAAGATCACCCTCATGCTCTTCCTTATAGTTATACTCAAGCCCGCTATGTTTCTAACTTCTGGCAACCATTAATCTGTTCTCCATCTCTATAATTTTTTATTTTTGAAAATATTATGTAAATAGAATCATATTCTATGCTATGGAGTGAATCATATCCCCTCGTATGTTGAAGCCCTAACTCTCAATGTGACTGAATTTGTAAACAAGACCCTTAAGAGGTAATTAAGTTTAGATGAGGTCATGATGGTGGGCCCCTAATCTAATAGAATTAATGTCCTTATAAGAGGCACCAGAAAAATGTCTTTTGCTTGTAGATGAGAGAAGTTTCTGGAGTCTCTTTTATAAGGGCACTAATCCCATTTATGAAGGCTCCACTTCATGACCTAAACACCTTCCAAAGGCCCCACCTCCAACACACTGGAGCCTTCTATGGAAGGTGGAGCACAAACATTCAGTCTATAATAGGCACCAAGACAATTCAATGGGTGAAAGAATAATCTTTTCAGAAAATGCTTCTGGGAAGACTGGAATCCACATACAAAAGGATGAAGTTGGACTCTTATTTTATATCATATACATAAGATAAATCAGAATGAATCTAAGACCTAAATGTAAGAATTAAAAGTATAAAACTCCTAAAAGAAAACATAAGACCTTGGGTTAGACAGTGGTTTATTAGATATGACATAAAAAGCACAAGCGACAATAGAAAAGGTAGAAAAATTGGACATCACCAAAACTAAAAAACTTGTTCTTTAACAGACACCATCAAGAAAGTGAAAAGAGAATGCATAGAATGGGAAAATAATATTTGTAAATCATTTATCTGATAAAGGACTTCTATTCAGAAAATACAAAAATCTCTTATTACTCAACAATAAAAAGACAAATAACTCAATTTTTTTAAATGGGCGAAAAATTTAACTAGAGATTTCTCCAAAGAAGATATGTACCAATCAGCACATGAAAAAATACTCAGCATCATTAGTCATTAGGAAATTGTTAACCAAAACCACAATGAGATATAGCACTCTACACCCTCTAGGACGGCCATAATAAAAAAGATGGAAATAATAAGTATTGGCAAGGATATAGGAAAATTGAAACTCTCATACATTGCTGATGGGAATGTAAAATTATGCAGCCACTTTGGGAAATAGTTCAGTAGTTCCTTAAATGATTAACATAGAGTTACCACATAACCCAGTAACCCAAGAGAATCAAAAGCACATGTCCACACAAAAACTTGTACATAAATTTTTATAGCTACATTATTCATAACAGCCGAAAAGTGAAAAACAGCTCAAATGTCTATCAACTGATAAATGCTTAACAAAAGATGGTATGGAACATGGTATGTACAATGGAATATTATTTTGAAGTGAAATGGAATGAAGTACTGAAACAACGTGGATGAACTTTGAAAAAATTATGCTAAGTGAAAAAAAGTCAGACACGAAGGCCACATATTGAAAGATTCCATTCATATGAAATTTCCTAACAGGCAAATCCACAGAGACAGAAAGTATCTTAGTAGTTTCCAGGGATTGGGAGGAGAGGGGAAAGCTGATGGATATGGAGTTTCTTTCCGGGATGATCACAATGTTCTGGACACTGATGATGCTGGTATATGCACAACTCTGTAACTACTAAAAACACTAAGTTCATGCAGAAACAGAGTGAACTTTTTGGTTTGTGAGTTATATCATAATAAAGTCACTATAAGAATAATAATTAATATTAAAAACTCGATAGGTGGGTAAAATCAAGAGTGTATTCCTATGATTAAATCCCATTTGTCCATGGTGTACAATTGTTTTTATATGCTGCTGAATTCAGTTTGCTGGTATTTTGATGAGGATATTTAAGTCTGTATTCATAAGAGATATTGGTTTATAGCTTTCTTGTGATGTCTTTGTCTAATTTTGGTATCAGGATAATACTGGCCTCATAGAATGAGTTGGAAAGTGTACCATCTGTTCTAATTTTGGGGACAGTTTGTGAAAGCTTGCTGTTAAATCTTCCTTAAAAGTTTGGTAGAATTCACTAGAGAAGCCATGTGGGCCTGGGTTATTCTTTGTGGAAAGTTTTTTCTTCTTATAGCTCTATTTAGATCTTCTCTTCCTTTTTGAATCAATTTTGGTAGCTTGTGTCTTCCTAGTAATTTTTTCCATTTCATTTAATTGATCTAATTTATTGGCATATAATTGTTCATAATTTTCCCTTATAATCGTTTTTATTTCTGAAAGGTTGGAAGTGATATTCCCGCCTTCATTTCTGACTTTAGCAATTTGAATCTTCTCTCTTGTTCTCTGTTAGTCTAGCTAAAATTCTGTCAATTTTGTTGATCTTTTCAAATCATCAAATTTTTGGTTCTGTTGATTTTCTCTATTGTTTTTCTATTCTCTATTTTCCTTATTTCCTCTCTAGTCTTTATGATTTTGTTCCTTCTATTTGTTTTGTGTTTAATTTGTTCTTTCTTTTCTAGTTTATTAAGATAGAAGATTAGACTTTTGTTTTGGGATTCTTATTCTTTTTTAAATATAGGCATTTGCAAGTATAAATTTCCCTTTAAGCCCTGCTTTCATTGCATCCCATAAGTTTTGGTGTGTTGTGTTTCCTCTTGATTCATTTCAAAGTATTTTCTAATTCCTTTTGTGATTTCTTCTTTAACCCTTTGGTTATTTGGGAGGATAATGTTTAATTTCATATATTTGTGAATATCCTAAATTTATTCAGTTATTAGTTTCTGATCTTGTTCCATTGTGGTCAGATAATATATTTTGCACGGTTTCAACATTGATTTCTAAATTTACTGGGGCTTGCTTTATGCCCTAGCATATGTTCTTTTTAGGTCTAACTAGTTTATAGTGTAGTTTAAGTCATTTTTTATTGACCTTTTGTCTAATTCTTGAAATATTATTATATTTTTCATTCTAAAACTTTTTGGTCCTTTAAAATTATACTTGATTATTTTTAATTAACTCTCTGATTATATTTTGCCTCCCCTTTTTATTTCTGTATACAAATTAAACAAACTTATTTTATATTTAATAGCTGATAATTCCAACCAATGAAAGTTTTTGTAGACTGAGTCTGCTATTTGCTAACTCTCACTCATATTGTCTTGTTTTCTTGTATATTCTGTAATACTTAACAATGAGCTTCCGTTCTTTCAAACTTTATCTGTGGAAATTCTTGAAGTCCAGACTTTAAGGTGTGTTCTTTCGTAAAAGATTTGGCTTGCTTATCTGTTTCCCTGAAGTTACTATAACTTTTTAGACTGAGGTTTTTAAAATCTTGTAGGTAGTTCGAATTCAGGCCAAGACTCATATGAGGCCTGCTGAGGTTTACATATTACCAATGCCAAAGTTAAGATGGCAACTTTCCTTGTTGTCTTTTTCATGAGGGTAAATTTACTTGTAGTTTATCATTACATTGATGCCATACTCCTTGGTGTTCCCAACTTTATGCAGGATAGCCTTTTAGATTTTGCACTTTGGACGGGCCTTAGATTTTGGCTTCTGTTCTTTGTGTCCTAAAGGGTTAACCAATGAAAATCTCAAGGTCACCAGGGCTGGGCAGATGGCCTCAAGGAGAAAGCCAATTTCAGGGCTATCTTTCCTATTTGGATTTCAACTTTCATTTTATTTTTGGCTTGTGAGGCTTTTTCACTGCAAACTCAGTGATGTATTTATAAATACAAGTATTTAAAATTTTTATTCAGCAGTTTTTGTTGTTTCTTTGGAGGATTATTTAAGGTATATAGTAAATTATACTGCCCACATTACCCATTAGCTCTCAGAAGCACAGCAACTTCTACAATTCAGAGAAAAGAACATATCAAAGAGTTGCTACTTTTGACAACCTTCTTAATGCATCTCACAATCTGAAGACATCTTTTTAAGAGAAAGTACTCGGAGAACAACAATTCCTCCTGCTTACCCTTAGCTCCTCCATTCCTGTGTCCACTTGATATCCTTGACATCAAGGTCTTGGGTCAGAAAGACAGTGTTCCCAAAGCAGAACAGCAAGAAGAACCAATATGCGAGCATAAGGAACAGGAGCAGAGTGCCATGCTGAAGGTCAGGAACAGGTTGATAGATAAAAAAAGAGGAATGAAACGTGAGCATCAGAGTAAGGGACAGGGCCATGATTATGTAGAGTTAGAGAGTCACGGAATAGCCCTCCAATATTTGAGATCAGTTTCATGTTTTCTCCACTCCTTCAAGCTGTGCCTTTATATCTTTCACATAGCAGCATGAGAACTGCCACTGTGAATACTGCTAGCAGAACTATACCTCCCATGGCAGACACTGTCACTCCATTAATGCAGTCAGCCAGAACTGCTTCAGCTTTGCCTGTTGACTTATTTTGAACCGTCATCTAAAACATCCCAATTTTTTTCCATACCTAAAACTAATTCATATCTCCTCCATTTCTTATCTTACTAGATGGGTATTTTTTAAAAAATCTAAGTGCATAAACATACATTTGTCACTTCACTTTATTAGTTTCATCCACATTCTAGCTAGCAAGAGATTTTAGTCCTGATTCTGTCTTCATTAATTTTACTGTTTTTCTTGTTATTTGCCAACTTGATGAGTACTTCACTATCTAGTCATCCAAATCACTGATAAAATATTAAACTAGATCAAGGCTTACCTCTTGAAATTTCTTTCCAAGCTGATGTTGATGAATTACTTAACACCCTTTAGGTATAATTGTTCAACCAGTTATTAATCTACCCATGGTACTTGTAACAAGAAAAGTCTGCAGAAATGTCATGTATGTTCTTGTCAGTAGCCTTGTTGCAAGTACATGTTTTGTTGACTTACCAGGATGGCAACCATCTCGAAAGAGTGAAACCAAGACAAGCTCAATAAAACTTGTTCTTGGTGCAACCATTTTAGAGCCTAGCAATCTCTGCTGCCTTTTTAAGTGGCTCATTAATATCATTTTGTTAATCTACTCCCAAAAATGACCCAAGATTATCAGATACACCAGTTTGGAGTTTATGGACCGTGCCTTCTTTCCTCTTCCTTGTAGCCTACCTGATTGAGATCTTGTATATTATATTAAGTAGGCAGCTGTAAAAGGAGGTTTAAAATATAGAGACTTACACAAAATAAAAGTATATTTCTCTAAAATTAAAACTGGGTAAGCACCTCTGGTTGTTATGGCAGCTTCATAATAATCAAGGATTCCACATACTTCTCTCCTTGTGCTGGCATTCTTAACAGGCAGCTTCTATCTCATCGTTTAGGATGGCCATGCCTGCTCCTTCTCTAATTTCTTCATTTGAGCCAGTGGGAAGACAGAAAGGAAAGAAGGAAACAGCATGCTCTTTCTTTTAATGGGAACAACCCAGAAAGTTCAGACATCACTTTTACTTTTATCTCATTGGTCATAACTTAATCACAGGACCACATCTAGCTGGGAAATAATCATCTTCATTTGGGATAGCCAAGGACCTACCTAGGGTGATCAACTCATTTTGGTTTACCCAGGTCTTTTCCAGCTCTAGCAATGAAAGTCCTGCATTTTGGGAAGCCCCTCAGTCCTAAGCGAACAGGGAGGAGGTTGATCACTCTATATCTAGCTAAAACTTTGAAGTTCTAAAAAAAAACATGGAAATGGTTATTGGTGAGCCACTAGGTCTCTTCCTCACTGTCCAATTAGCCTTATGGACCTACTATTTCTTCCTATATGTGAGATGACCTTTCTTCCTTTTACCCCGAAGACTTTTCTCTTTGAAATAAAGGGCTAAAACAAATAATGTTAAAGAGTCTGCATTGTCCTTATTATTTGTCAACACTGTATCTGCTATCCACTCCCTCTTCCCTTCCCTATAAACATTGATTTAAGTCCTTTTGCTCATCTTGGCATTTTAAAAAAAGTCACTCAGACAATTCAGAAAAAAATATATAAAAATGAAGCCATGAAGCACTTGAATAAGATGATTAACATCACTAGAAATCAGGAAAATGAAAATTAAACCCACTATAGATCCATTAGAATAAACTTTTAAAAGACTGATAATAGCAGATAGTGGTGAGAATGTGGCACAACTGGCACTCTCATATACTGCTGGTGAGATATAAAATTGTAAACCTCTTTGGAAGACAGTTTGGCAGTATCTTAAAAAGTTAAACACACACTTACAATATGACCCAGCCATTTCACTGCTAGGTGCTTACCCAAGAAAAAGGAAAGCTTATATTTCCACAAGGACTTGAGCACAAATATTCATAGCAACTTTATTTGTCATATCTATAGGCCTGTAAACAACTCATCGTGTCTGTCAACTGATGAATGGATAAACAAATTGTGGTATATCCATACAATAGGACTCTCCTCATCAACACAAAGGAACAAACCACTGACTTAAAAAGTAACATAGATGGATTTCAAAATTATTACACTGAGTAAAAGCCAGACCAAAAAAGTATATAATCTCATTTGTATAAAATTTTGGAAAATGCAAACTAACATATAGTGACAGAGGCAGATCAAAGGTCACCTAGGGAAAAGGGTAGAAGGGAGGGATGGATTACAAAAGGGTTATGAAAATAAATGTTCAGTATCTTAACTTGGCGGTGCTTAATTTTATACTTAAATATGTACAGGTTATACTTTAGCAAAGTAGTTTTAAGAAAGTGAACTGCTTTTGGCAAAACTGAGATAATAGTCTTAGAAGTCAAGGAAGTGATTAGCCTTGGCCAGGGGTGAGGTTTGGGGTCTACAAAGATTAGAAGTAGCCATGAGATTTCTGGAGATGCTGGCAGTTTTGTTTTGTTTTGTTTTAATCTGGGTGCTAGTTATATGGGTGTGTTCAGTTTGTGAAAGTGAATTGTGCAATACAGTTGAGATTGCTGTGCTTTGGGGTATGTATGTTGTAGTTAAACAATACTTATTAAGAAAATAATCAAGCCCCACTAACTATACCTACTTGAATTTGAAAAGCAATTTGAGATTGTAGACTATAAGCTCCTTGACAGCACATGTTGGATTCTAAAATCTAGAAGCGTTCCTGGCACATTGAATGTGCTAGATAAATAGATTCACTTCATAAAGGTCGCTGCACATTTTCTTGATATGCTACCTAACATATGTTTCTTTTGAATAAAGTAAGTTTTTCATCATATTCTACTTTTGAATTTTAGCATACTGGTCTTAGTCATTAAAATGGTGAATATACCTTATTGGTCTTTCTCTGCACAGTGGGGAGACTGAGGCTGTAAGCATTTTGTTTCTCAACTATTTTCCTCATGAGAACCATTGGGAACCTCCTGCCCTCTTATTCTTCTTTTCATGCCATATTTGTTTTTCTCCCTCCACCCTCAGGTACTTTTAAACATTTCTCAGGTATTTTTAAAACTTTTCTCATGAGTGTCTATATTCCTTTACCTATTTATTGCTTAATACTAAGATTTATTCTGTATGGTAGACTTTTGAATCACTTCCTCAGAATCTTACAATTCCTAGTTTCTTTTATTTCTGGAATTTATATTATTTCTTCCAATGGATCTAGGAATTTTACCTCTTTTCTCAAGTGGCATCAAAATAATATTAAATCACTTTTTTGGCAGAGAAAATATGAATTCAGAAATATGAGTATCCCTTTTGAGAAGGGAATCGGCTTCTGATGAAGGGGAAGTGAGGAAGCAATCTCGTGACTTTGCTTATTCAGGTGTAGTACAGGGAATTGCCTCTGCTCCAGAATATCTGCAGTGCTTGTGGGTTGCACAGCTCATTTCAAAGCTAACTCAGGTAGATCAAAGGTCCAGGCAGACAGCATTCTACTGTACTTTGGTTTTCCTTCCTGATGTCATTCATTTTTTGCTTACTATCACTCAAGGTCCAAGGAGATAAGAACTCTCTCAGAAGTGTTACAGAGCTAGCTTTTATATTTTAAAATGGAACAATAACCTTCATACGTGTATATGCCTCTAGGCATGTGAACAACATCTTTGATAACTTCACAAATCTATGAACATACTAATGTAGAAGATAGTGGAGAAGCTATCTGGCTTGAATCCTAAAGTTCTTATGGCCATGGCACATGCACTAGTATGAGATAATGAGAGCTGCATACAGGCAAAAACCAAGACATAAATGATGAAAAATGCAGTATTATCTCTGATGTCTGCTCTATCTGCCTTGTCATGCATTATTCACTTTAGCCAAAACTTTCTTGCTTAACCTTATATTATCTCATGGGTTTCTGTCATGAGTATCCAAAAAAGCCTTGAACAGTATGTGTGCCCTTCATACTAGTAGGATTCCAGTCACCAACAGCCCTTGCTAGTAACTGGACTTCTGGGAAGACAGTGCCAGATCTGGAGACTCCAGACATGCAGAATGGACTTGGAAGCCCAAACAGACAGGAGGGGAGATATGAGGGTAGCTCAACAAACAGTTCAGACGTAGAAGTAGTGGCTTGTTTCTCCAGACTCTGGGCCAAGGTCAACCTGGTAAACTAAGCAATCAACATCTACATAAAGCAAAATGAAAACAGTTCTCAAGCTTTAAGAAGATCCCCTACCCTTCTATCCAAAGCCCATTGTATGTTCCCATTTCAAGAGGACAGATGTGCTATGTCCTTCTACCATCAAAGACTCACCTTCCCCTCTCCATCTCAATAGTAAACTTTTGGGGGGCTTGTCAGGTAATAACTCATTTTTTGTATAACAACGCTATGAAGTGGGTACTATTATTATACCCCTGTTGCATAGGTAAGAAAACTAAGGTTCAAAAAGAAGCAGTAACATACCCAGGTCATGCAGCTGCTCAGTGGTAGAGCTGGGATAGGAGCCCTGGCAGTCTGGTTCCAGAGCCAGCCCAGCAGAGAGATTTAAATTCAACATCTCACCGGAAGTCCATTATGAGCTTGCTGTTGTCTCAAGGTCTCTCAAAAACCCTTACCTCTTTATGGACACCTCTTCAAGGTCATAAATGACAGACCAATCTCATGCACTTAACTCCACTCCCCCTAAAATCCCACTAAATATAGTAAAGAAACAAGGAATATGTTCCCCCATGAGGTTCACCAAAGAATATTAAAGACAACAATGGATGAGAAATTTGAACATATTTTTTAAAAAGATGAGCAGAAAGAGGAAGAAGAGAGAACTGATTTTAGAAAGCTCAGGAAGAAGCTGCAGAGTGGCCCTCTGATGAGAAGAGAGAGGGCTCACCCGGCACCACAACAGGCACCTCTTTGGTGGCCTCAGAAACCACAGACAAAAGTGTTATGGGGCTGCCTCCAGGGCAAAAGGACCCCCAGGTTGATTCTTTCCTTAAATAGCTCCATCCTATACCACTTCTCTCAAAACTGGGACACAGGAAGGTTATTCTTTTGAGAAACTGTACTGGAAGGGCTTACTTCACATCCCCACAACTTGTGGGCTAATCCTCTGCTGTCGCCAAGTTGAAATTCCATTTTTTTTTTTTTGTTTTTGCATGCTAAGTAAATCCACTCATTCAACAGAATTGAATAAAATGTTCACTCATTCTGTTAAGTTCAGACATAAAGGTTTTCTCCCTTGCCTAGATACTTTAAGTAATTTTTAAAGCCTGTCTTTTTGGTGGCTGTATTTCTCGCCAATAGAAATTTGGATATAAAGGTTTAAAGATCAGATTTGTTATTATTACATTAACCTTTATGTGATTTGGTTCATTATTCCAACCACAGCTACTTCTTTTTTCTCTCCAGGTTTATTGAGAAATAATTGACATATAACATTATATAAGTCTAAGGTGTATAATATGATAATTTGATACGCAAATGTATTGCAAAATACTTAGCACAATAAGGTTAGTTAACACATCCTTTACTTCACATAATTACTATTTCGCTGTTGTTGTTATGGTGAGGCCATTAAAGCTCTACTCCAATAGCAACTTTCTAGGAGACAATACGGTATCGTTAAATATAGTCAACAAGCTGTACATTAGATTCCCTACAACATATTCATCTTATAACTGAAAGTTTATACCCTTTGACCGATACTTCCCCATTTTCCCCATGAAATTTTTAATAATTTTGAACAAGGAGCTCTGCATTTTCATTTTGCACCAGGGCCCACGAATTATGCAGTTGGTCTTATGAGGCTCAGATGCAGGGGTGTGGAGTGCAGTGGGGGCTGGAAGTGAAGTACAAGCCTGTCAGCAGGGAAAATGCTTCATCCTTTTCCCCTGCCCTGTCTTCACAACACAAATAACCCACATACTAAATACTTCTCCGTACCAATTTTTATACTAACATTTTCCAACTTTTATTACTTTATTTGGGTTGAAGGAAGTCCCAATCCTCCACCATTTATTTCACCATGTTCTTTGATTCCAATAATCCCTTTACTGCCTGTTTTTCCCCATTCTTTTTGCACATTTTTTGGGGTTGGGTTTTTAACCATAACTCCTCCTTCATGTTTATTGATGGAGTCTCTTCTGAACAGGCTGAATGGCCCAAAGAAAAGTCTTCCAGAAATTTCTAGAAATCTTTGAAAGTAACCCACAGAAAGGCCCCCATCACTCTATAATAAAGCCCATCTTTCCATATACTCTTAAGTTTTAGTTAGCTCTTAAATATAAATAGTCCCTTCCAGTCAAGATCATCAGACGTTTAAGGAACATTTCATTCGACGTAAAAGTCAGATTGCAAAACAAATAGGAAGGGGAAAAAAAGGAACCTGAAAAAACAGACAATAAAGGAAGCAGTAGGAAGCTTAAACAAAAATAACCACCTTAGAAAGTTAAAAGAAGACACTCTGAAATAAAAACAGGAGTCTATGAAAAAAAGACGAAGAATCAGGGAACAAGAAAGAACATTTGGAAATTTAAAATATGGCATAAATGTAATATAAAATTTTAATATACTTCATAGAAGATGAAGTTGAAAAAATCTTCAAGAAGGTAAGTCAAAGAAAAAAAGATATGGAAATCAGAAAAATTGGAGAAATAATAGGAGGAAATCGAAGGCTTAATATAAGAATCTAACATCTTCTAATAAAAATTCCACAAAAGTGGATAAGGGAAACAGAAAAAAAGAAATTATCAAAGAATACAGAATCTCCAGATTATACAGGCCAACATGCAAACACCAGTTCAACAAATGAAAAAGATCCACACTGAGAAACATTAGCATGACATCTCAGAACATGGGAGAGAGATCCTAAATGCTTCCAGATAGGAGAAAGTCACACAGAAAGACTGAGGAAATGGAACTGGATTTTACCACTGGAAGCTGAGGGGAAATCATTTTGTGGATTGTGTTGCGGACATCCTTTTTATCTTTACCATATTCTGTCTACTTGTTCTATGAATTACTGAGAAAGGAGCGTTGAAGTCTCCCCTACAACTGTGAATTGGACTACTTCTCCCTTCAGCTCTATCAGCTTTGGTCTCATGGAGTTTGGACTTCTGTTGTTAGGTGCATACCCATTTAGGATTGTTACATATCCTTGGAGAATGTATCTCCTTATCATTATGTGATACCTCTCTTTATTCCTAATAATATTCCTTGTTCTGGAGTCTATTTTATGATATTAAAATAGCCATTCCAGTTTCCTTTTGGTTAGTGTTTACATAGTTATATCTTTATTTAAGCACATTGAATGTGATTATTGATATGCTATGATTGAGTTAAATTCTACCACCTTGCTGGCTGATCTCTTTTCTACCTGTTCCTTGTTTCCTTTTTCCTTTTTTTCCTTCTGCCTTCTCTAGGATAATTTGAACAATTTTTATGATTTCATTTTACCTCCTTCTCTCTCCCTCTCTCTCTCTCTCTATATATATATGTATATATATGTATGTATGTTTGTATGTATATATGTATATATATGAAAATGTGTCTCAGAATAAAATAAAATATATATCTCAGAATCTACCTTGAAATAGTAATCTAGCACTTTGTGTTTAATATAATGACTTTAAAACCACACATTCTCAATTTTTCCCTCCCATCCTTTATGCTATTGTCACATCTTTCACTTTTACATATACTTTAGACATTTAATACATTACTACTATTCTGCTTTAGGCAGTAAATTATGTCTTAAAGTAATTAAAAACAAGGAAAAAAAGAATTTTACTTTATTCTATTTCTAGTTCTCTTTATTTGTGTAGATCCAGGTATCAGTCTAATTTTTTCTTTTTCTTGGCTGGAAGAACTTCTTTTAATATTTCTTGTAGAGTAGATCTTTTGGCAATGAATTTCTGCAGTGTATGTTGTCTGAGAAACTATTTCCTCTTTTTTTCTTTCTAAAAAAAGATATTCCTGCTGAGTATAGGATTCCATGTTGAAAGCTTTTCCCTCCAGTACTTTAAAGATGTCACTCTATTGTCTTATTTTCTTATGATAAATCTGCTTTAACTCTTATTTTTGTTTCTCTATATGTAATGTTATTTTTCTCTCTGGCTGACTTTAAGATTTCATCTTTTTGTTTTTAATAATTTGAATATAATATGCCTAAGTGTGTGTGTGTTGTTTGTTTGTTTTGGTATTTATCCAGTTTGGCATTCTCTGAGCTTCTTGGATCTGTGATCTAGTATTAGTTATTAATTTTAGAAAATTCTCAGCCATTATTTCTTCATATACTTTTCCTGGACCATTTGTTCTCTCTTTTCATTCAGGAATTCTAATTATGCTTATGTTAGAGTTTTGATACCACAGTTCCTTGAATATTCTCGTTCCCCCCACATGCACACACACTCTTTTTTTCTCTTTGTATTTCGGTTTTGGAAATTTCTATTAACCATCTTCAAATGTACTGATTGTTTCCTCAATGGTGCTGAGTCTACTGATGAGCCAGCTGTACTGTGCTTTTCTTTTCTGGCACGTCCATCTGATTCTTATAGTTTGTATCTCTTTGCTGAAATTACTCATCTCACTTTGCATGTTGTCAATATTTTCCATTAATCATATATTAATCAGACTTATTATTTAAAACTTGTTAGCTCGGCAGCGCAAGGAGGTGGGGTGGGGCATAGAGGAATGTATTTTATGTCGGTCTGAGTGAACCTCAGATTTAGGCATGCACCATGTCCCTGGTACTGGGAATGAAGGGAGGGGTTTTCTCAATTCTCCCACCCCTTTCCCAGTTGCAGTTGTGGGCCCTGCACAGTCCTGCGCCTCTCACAGCAATTTTCTTTTTCCCTGTTCCTAGCTGCAGTGAGTTTTCACCAATGCCCCAAGGAAGCAGTGCTTGTTGACCTCTCCTCTGCGTGCCCCCAACACAGAGAGATTCAAGCTTTTACTCTATTTGAGAGATTGAGAAGAGAAAGATCTACGCCAAGTTTCTTGCCTCCCTCAAAAGGGCTGCTATAAAGAACATTATTAGGTCAATGGACAGTTGTGATATGTACCATAGATTAGATAAAGATATTGTGTCAATATTAAATATCCTGAAGTCCATAATTATAGTAAAGTTCTATAAGAAAATCACCCTATTCTTAGGAAGTCTACACCAAAGTATTAATAAGTAAATGAGGCATGTAGCCTACTCTCAAATGATTCAGAATAGATAGATATGGATATCTAGATAGAGAACTACAAAATACATGTGAAAAAATGTTAAGAATGGGTGAGTTAAAGTATAAAAGGGTTTTTTGCATCACATAATTGCAACGTTATATGATAACATAATCTGAAGTTATGTTAGAATGAAAAGTTTTTTGAAGAATCACTTCGTTCCATTCAAGAGCTATATAGAGGACTAAAAGGAGCATCACTCCTATGCTTAAAACAAGAAGAGAGAAACTAATTTCAAATTCATTACTTTTTTCAAGCCCATTAGAGAGACAAAGTTACATAATAATCAAGTGACCCAAAATCTCAGGAGAGAAAAGCACTTTCAGGGAGAGAGGAGACTCGGCCACTCCCTTATCTGGGGTGGATGTGACAAGTAGACACCTGTAAGAAGAGTTCAGCTGGAATAGTTAATGTATTGGTGAAGGGCCAAGTGTGAGTTAGTGACAGTGTTGAAGCTTGCTATCATGCAGCTGATTCTTTCAAAGTCCCAATTAAACTACAAAGAATGGGCTAGAACTCTGGGGCTAGTAACAGCAGGCACAGTCACTACACTGAAGGGACAAGAGGAGGGCTCTGTTGTCAGAACCTGGAGATGGAAAGAGGTGGTATGGCTGGGAGGAGAGAGTGCTTGCCAGGAACTCAGACTGTCTGGAGATGCAGCCAGCTGAGACCCCATAGAGAGGGAAAAAAATACCTGGAATTCACTCTCTTCCTTTCTCCCACTAATCTCTGCTGGCCCCTCTTTACTGTTTGAACCCAGAGAGCCAGAGAGCTGGTTGACACAGGCTGTCTCCTGGGGCACACAACATAGGGGCAGGAGGAAACAGGCTGGAGAGAGGAGCCAGCAGAAGCTACCTATTGCACCTACCAAGCTGGTAGATGGGGAACAGCTAAAAAGCACAGGAATTTGATGGTGTTTTGAGTCCTGACTCTGCTTCTTATTAAACACCTGCCTTTGGGCAAACTCCTTTTTCTCTCGGATCCTGTTTGTGCATTTATAAATGCTAAGAGCATTGCCTTCCTTGCAGGATGATTGTGAATTTTGAATGAGATAAAGCATGTATGTAAAGTGCCTGGCCCACAATTAGCTTCCAACAACTGGAAACTTTGAAAAAAAAATTATAGCAATCATTACTCTAAGTAAAACTGTTATCACATGAAAACATCAATCTCTTCCTGTGGAGATGCCAGAAAGATAGGTACTCTGCAATGTAAGTGAATGATGAGGTTAAAATGGGAGGGATACTCAGAGCATCTATCAAGAGTATTAACATAGTCCTACCATTAACCCAGTGAGTTCCACTTCCAGGGATTTATCTTGAAGAAAGAATCACTGGAAAAGTAAATAATGAAGTGGCTTATAACCTTGGTTATGCAGAGAGATCTAGACTGAAATTCCACTCTGTAGTCATATGACTTTGGGTAACTTAAACAACTCTCTCAGCCTCCCTTTATCCTGGGCATGAAAACAGTGCCTGCTGAATAGTTCTTAAGAGAATGTATGTAAAAACTTAACCCTGACCCACAGAAGTCCATAAGTATTAGTACCTTTATTAACAGTAGTGGAAAATAGGGTATGACCTAAATACCTAAAAATAGAAAATAGTGAATTTATTTCATTAAAAGTGATGTTTTAGGAGAATGTCTTCATGACCTTGTTATAGACAAAGATTTTTAAAACAGGACAGAAAAAGCTCAAACCAGAAAAGATGGACATATTGAACTTCATTTAAACTAAGAACTCTCATTTCATTAAAAGACATCATTAAGAGCAAAAAGGCAAACTACAGAATGGGAGACTTGTATCCAGGATATAACATCAAGAAATTCTACAAATAAATTTTAAAAAGCAGACAGTTCGATAGAAAAATAGTCAAAAGATATGAACAGGCACTTCACAAATAGGATATCTAAATTGAAAAGGTGCTCAACATCTTTAGTCACCAGGAAAATGCAAATGAAAACCACAATGAGAAACCATTACATACCCAGGAGAATGATTCAAATGAAAAAGACCGACTACACCAAGTATTGGTGAGAATGGGAACAACTAGAACTCTCATATGGTACTAGTAGGAGGGTAAATCGGCAGATCACTTGGCAAAGTGCTTTGGCAACATTCACCAAGGCTAAGCATCTATTTATCATATATTAAAGCAATTCTACTTTTGGATGTATACCCAAGAGAAATGGGTGCTTACATATGAAAAGACAGGTAAAAAGGTGTTCACAGTAGCTTAACTCGCAATAGCTCCAAATTAAAAAAAGACATCTATGTCTATTCATAATAAAACATAAAAATAAAACATTGATATGCTCATACAACGTATTAGGAACACTGGAACATACTGGAACACTCAAAAAACATGGGTAAATCTCATAGAGCTAATATTTAGTGAAAGAAGTCAGCTAAGGAAAAGTATTTGAGATATAGCTCCACTTAAATCTAGCTCAAGAATAGGCAAAATTTGAGGGGGCAAAAGGGAGCCTGAAGTGTTGAAAACATTATATATACCATCATTCAGATATCTAGATATCTAGATAGATAGATAGATAGATAGATAGATAGATAGATAGATAGATAGATATAGATATCTATATATCTGAATGATGGTTATGTGGGAATATACATATGCTGAAGTTCATCAATCTGCACACTTAAGATTTATATACTTATTGAATATAAGAAATATCCCAATAAAGAAATAAATAAAAAGAAAAAAAATGATGTTTACAAGGAATTCTAATGCCGTGGGGAAAAGATGTGGTATGATGCTGAGTTGGAATTAAAATACTGTATAAAGAATAATCACATTACCTTAAATATTTAATGAAAGACGGGAAGAAAATACACTGAAAGGCTAACAAAGACACTCTGAAGGTGGGATTAACTGTTTTCTTTATGCTTTTCTGTGTCTTCAAAAATTTTTTCAATGAGCATGTGTTATCTTTATAATTAGGAAAAATTATCTTAAAAATTAAAATGCCTTTTTAAAATTTGCAAGTCAGAAATTGAAAGAAAAGAAATAGCCTGGCAAAACAGCATTTATCCTAAATGTTTAATATTGCTGTAATTGCCTCATTTTGAGGCTTTAAACATAACTTAAAAATAAGTTATACATTCAATAACTTTGAATTGGTTAATTTTCTCTTAATCTTTTACATCATAGGCAAAAATCACAGGAATAAATGGATCTATAGTTAAGCAGTTAAATGTATTCGAGACTGAAAGGATTTTATTGTGTATTTTTTTTATTATAGAAATGTGCTTGTTTCATTTTGGTTATTAATGAGTAAAGCTAAATTAAAGAGGCCTTCTTGACTTTTAAACATTTCAGTGGAACCCCATCTGTTAATGATACCTTGTGTCTTCCCCTCACATTTGAGGAGCTGGGTTCTGAGTACTCATTATTTTGCGGTTAAGTGGGCAATTGTGGTTGGAGAAAGCACCAGTCTGGGGAATGCGGGGTGGGGTGGGGGGGCCGTCAGGCCCCACTGGACCCTGCCTGGGGCAATGCACTCAGTTTTGTCTGATTGTCTTCTTACTAAAACCATCTTCCCAGTAAATCAGGGCATATGACAGAGACTGTCAGACCTGCGGTGGCCATAAAATCCAACCCTGGTCTGCCCTGCACTGTTTTCCTGCTAAGTATCCCCCAGTGGCCACAAACTCAGGCCAAGAGGCTAGAGGGAAAGGACCCCCATCGTTAAAACTACAGCAAGAAGACATTACGGGGAGTGGTGGATTCAGGCAGCACAGTCATGCTGCCCAGCCGCTGTCTTCTAGCAGTCTATGATACATCCAACAGTTATTGAGCCCCTCTATTTTCCAGGCACTGTACCAGGTACTGGGGGTAGGTTAGTGTCATGGGCTGAATCATGTCCCCCAAAATTCATATACTGAAGTCCTAACTCCCAGTACCTCAGAATCTGACGGTGTTTAGAGTGAAAATTACTTAATGGAGGTAATTAAGTTAATAGAAGTCATTAGGGTGGGACCTAATCCAATATGACTGGTGTCCTTATAACAAAAGGAAGATTTGGATATCAACACCAACAGAGGGAAGATGACGTGAAGACACTGGGAGAGATGACCATATACAGCAAACAAAGGAGAGGCCTGGAACAGATCCTTCTTTAGGAGAAACCAACCCTGCTGACATCTTGATCTTGAACTTTCAGCATCCAGAACTACAAGAAAATAAACATTCATTCTTCTTTATTTCTTAAATTTATTTCTAATAAATTGCCATATGTATATACAGTTCTGGAGTTTTAACACATGTATGGATTCATGTAACCACCAAAATAGTCAGGATGCGAACAGTTTCATCACCTCTGAAAACTTGCTCTGCTGCTTCTTTGTAGTCAAATCTTTCCCTGACCCTTAACTTCTTGCAACCACTTCTTTCTTCTCTTCCTGTGTAAGTATAATTCTTACATTATCCCCATGACCTTCACCCCCCCCCCCGGTGTTACACCCTATATAATCTCCCCCATTTTGGGTGTGGGCATGACTTGTGACTTACTTCTAGCCAATAGAATATGACCAAGGTTATAAAGTGTTACTTTCTGGGTCAGATTTTGTTATATAGCAAAGGTCACTCCCATAATTACACTATATTATATAAGACTCAATCTTAGCAGACTGGTGTAAGAGCCACTTTCCTGTGAGCCTTGAAGAAGAAAATAATCATATGTAATTGCCTAAGAGGAGGCCATGTGGCAGGAAACTGTGGGCAACCTCTAAAACTGAGGCTAGCCTCCAACCAACAGCCAGTAGGAAGGCAGGGTACTCAGTCAGAGAGCTGCAAATAAATTCTGTCAACAACCTGAATGAGCTCAGAAGTGGATTCTTCCCTAGTTGAGCCTTCAGATGAGAACATAGCCTGGATGATGCATTGACTGTAGCCTTGTGAGACCCTGAGTAAAGAACCCAGTCAAGGGGAGCTCTGACCTCTGACCCATAGAAACTGGGAGATAATAAATGTGTGTTGTTTTGAGACACTAAATCTGTGGGAATTTGTTATGAAGCAACAGAAAACGAATACACCTTCTTATAGTTTTTCCTTTTCTAGATGCCATAAAAATGGAATCATACATTATGAGACTGTCTTTTCTCACCTAACATAATATCTTTGCAAGTAAATTACTATATATCAAAAGCCATTACCCCTTCTGGTTTCAGTTAAAATGGCTTCAGCCCTGACTTCCATTGAATGCAACTAAAAATGACAGACGAAATATATGGAGGAGCAACTAAAGACTTCAAAGAAAAAAATGGTAGCAGGAAGATTGGAGAGGAAAACCAAAACTTCAAAGAAGGCTGATTTATGGATGAGTTTCCCGTATTGCATTTTCCCTCCAATGGCACCTGCTCTATAATCAAAAGCAGCCTGAAACACAGAATTGTGCACCTGTGGTGGGAAGAAAGAGCTGCAAGAGAAGCTCTCTCCTTCTGGTCTGACAATGGGAAGGGGAATCATAAACATCAGAGATAATGGCGGAAATTCCCCTTATTTTTCGTTATTTTCATTATCTCTACCTAACCTTCCAGGCAGCCTTGTGACAGCAATGGCAACAGAGGCTGAACAGCCACCTAAAACTCTAAGAGAAGGGAACCCTTCTCCCCGACCAAAGAAACTATGGTCCCAAGAGCCTAGGGAGAACTTGCATTGCCATTTATCTCTGTCCAACCTCCCACTGCTCAGTTTAGGAGATAGACATAGCAGTACACCACAGAGTAGGGAAACTACAACTTCGGCTTTCTAGCCAGACGACCAGAAGAGGCCCCTGGGGCCTAGAAATGTCACAGTGATCATGGGGAAAGAGGAACTCAAAAAGCAATACCATAAAGTTGTGTATAAACACCTCGGCCCATTCCTGAGCTACAAATTCAAAGATCTAACCCTAGACAGCATACCGAAAGCTTTGAGAAATGGACTACAGGCTATACAATCACCCAGATCCCAGACTAGCCACTGGAAAACAGATACAGGAAAGATATCTGAATAGCACTGCAAACACTGGAAAACTAAACTGACATTAAAAGCACAGCCCATTGAAGACAGGTCAGAACTTGTGGCCTAACCAAGTCCATTTCCTGCTGAGACAAACAAAAAATCAATACTCCCTATATGAATCAAACAGGACCAACAGTCACAAAACACTATTCGAAATGTCCCAGATAAAGAACCAGAAAAATCTCAACAACTCACAAGGATAAAGATAATCAACAGACACCAACCCCAAGATGACACATAAGATTTGTTACCTTCTGCTCAGCAACAGCCTGGAAGGGATGCTGAGTTCTGTATGTATTTGTGGCTGCAGTTTTCACAAGCACATGCCTGACTTGCATGGGTTGGACAATTTCCTTGAGGCAGGTTTCTGGTTTGTTCCTGCCTTCCCTCTGAGGCACTAATAGTCCTGCCTGAACCATTTTCCTGTCAGTATTTACAGTTCCGCTTCTGTCAACGCCTCTCTGCGTAAGTACAAATTCAACTTGTCCACACCTCACTAAGTAAGCCAGGTACACTCCACGGAGAAAACTGTACTACAAATATATTTAGAATGAACTAAACTGATGACCTTATAGCTAAAATTATTCAAAATACATCAAAATTGTTTAAAAGAGAGATGGATGTTTAAAATCATTTAAAGACATTAGAGGATCTAGAGCTGGAGTTTTGCTCAAATTGACAGTAGCAAGTTGGAAAGGACAAGATCTCGAATGCAGATCTCCTATCAAAAATACAGTGGAGAAGTAATTTTGCTGAAAAGCCTTAGTAGCAGTGGGTTGCCATGGTAACACAGGAAACTGATCTGAATTAGGAAGAAGTCACTACAGGTTGGACCTTACCAGAGGGAAAGGAGATCTTGTATATGAATAGAAAGGGGGAGAGAAAGAGCGGCGGGGGCGGGGAAGGGGCGGTGGGGGGAGGAGAATGTAGGGCTGAGGAGGAGGTGGGGGGGAGTGGCTCCTCACAAAGGGAAGAAGAAAGGAAGGGAGAAGAGGGAGGGGTTGGACACCATACCTAGGTAGAGAGAGCTCTCTCTAGGTTTTTCTTTTCTTCTTTTTTAAAATTCTATAACTAAAAGTAGAAAAGATGGGTACTGGACTGGCAGATGAGGTTGTTTTCTATGTCTTACAGATTTAGTAATTCACTGAGCCAGTAGAGACCACTGTGGCATGCCAGGGCTGCTGCCAGGTATTGGGGCAAGAGCACCAGTGAGCCTCTCAAATTCTCCCTCAAGTCACAAGAAGCCTGAAGCTGGGCTGGTGTCAGCTAAGTGCTGGCCCATGGTTCTGGAAGGCACTCCAGAAGCTACCTGGAGGGAGCATCTCAGGCTCTCTCTTGGGTGTTTTCAGTTTTAGAAAAGATAAACCAAGAAGTAAAGATATGTGTAAAAAGCACTTCCAATTCTCTAAGAGCAAAAATAGCATTAAGGTCAATTACCACCCATATAACTGACAGGATGCAGGGACATTAAAGTTTTGGAATAGGAGGAAAGGAAAAGAGACAAAACAGTCTCTTAAGAGTGTTATTGATAGGCCGGGTTTAAAGTGGTGCAAGATTGAGTTCAAGCCCCAGATCTTAAGTTCAAGCCCCAGATCTGCTACTTGCTAGCTCTGTGTGACCTTAGGCAAGTTACTTAGTGCTTCAGTTTTCTCATCTATAAAAGGAAATAATAGTTGTTCCTATCTTACAGAGTTGCTGAGAGGATTAAAAAGAATAAAGTGTTTTTTAAACTATTAGCATATAATAAGTACTCAATACCTGATGATCCATGATTGGGTATGCTGTTACTACAATCCATCTGAGAAGTCACAGTCAGGCCCTTGGCGATCAGGCAGGATGTCACTGAGCTTACAGAAGACAGCAGGCATTGCTGCCTTTTGTTCTTCAACCACAGAGGCTGATATGTCCATAGTGGAGTACATGGTACCCAGGACCCAGCTGCATATAGCTCTGCTACCTCTGAAGGAGTTGGATAATTACGCCATTAAGGATGATTTATTTTTAGTTGTTTTCTTAACAAAAGTTTAGTCTGGTTAAGAAAATACATACTTATAGCCTCAGAAAATTGTAAATTCCTGCAAGTGGAAGAGGTCAAATAGTAACTCGGCGAATTTGTTCAGGAAAATGAACCCTAAGGCATGTGTCTCAGAACTAAGGTGCCCTATAACTAATCTCTCTTCTTGTTGAACTTAAGCCAGGAGATGGTTAGCCATGTTCTGACACTTGTCTCTCCGCCAGACCTAGAGTCCTTTGAGCCCTAGAGCCAGGATCAGGACGTGTTCATTTCCTTACTCCTAGTCCCCAGCACAGCACCAGGCATGTGGTAGGTGTTCAATAAACGTTCTATAAATGGATAAAGGAATGGTTAAATGTCTGAGAGCTCACCTTTATTGGCTGCATCTCTCTCCCCAAGTAACCCCTTCCTGACACTCCCTCAGCTGAATCTAGCATGTGTTTGCTAAGTTAGTGCACAGCTAAATTGTTCTGTAAGAGAAGGGAATTTCATGATCGAAAGTCCAGAGAAACAGAACATTAAGATATATACATACATCCTCTTTACATATAAAAACAAACATTTATTTTAGATAGATGATAGATTAGATAGATAGATGATAGATAGATAGATAGATATTTACTATAGGAATCAGCTTCTGAGATTATGGAGGCTGAGAAGTCCCAAGATCAGCAGCCAGCAAGCTGCAGATCCGGGAGAGCCAATGTTTCAGTTTGAGTCCAAAGGCAGGAAAAGACTAATATCCCAGGTGTTTTTTCTCCCTTAGTCACGGGAGGGCCAGCTCTTTTGCTTTTTTCAGGGCATTAACTGATTGGATGATGCCCACCCCCACTGGGAGGAGTGAAGAGCAATCTGATTTAAATGTTAATTTCATCCAGAAACACCCTCATAGACACAGCCAGAATGTTTAATCGAATATCTGGGCATCATATGGACCAGTCAAATCAACACATAAAATTAATCATCACCCTGAGGTTTAATGTTGACTAAAGACCTAAAGAAAGGCCGGGATGCAGCCAGCATGCTGAAAAAGTAGACCAATGAAAAAGCAGATGTTGAAACAGGAAGGCCCCAGAGTGACCACTAAAGATGTCTGTTGCTTTTGCCCTGGAGCACTATGTTTCTATTTCTGAAAGTTCTTAATGGGGGAGGTTTTTTACAGGACCATAGTGAGAGGAGGAAGTAAGTGCTGGTTTAAAGCACTCCCTGCTTGGCCAGAGATACATGGAGCCTTGGGGACAAAGGGAGTCTCTGAGGCCAAATACAAGAGGCACTTTTGCACAGTCCACACAATAAAACGAGGCTAAAGGAAGTCACTTGGGAAATCTGGACAGGAATTGGGCCACGACCCAGGAAGGTCAAGGTTGTCCAATCAGGTTGTGCCACATTCAGGGCTGGATTCAGTGGTCTGTGACCTGTGCAGTAACACAGAGTCCATGTATAAGCGCCTAATGTTTGATTTAATGCTCTGCTATCACTGTCTTGAAATTTTTAGTGTATTTGAACAAGGGGTCCTGCATTTTCATTTTGTACTAGGTCCCACAAATTATGTAGTCTGTCCTGGCCATGTGATCTGGAAGCCACATGGGAAAGCTATGCTAGACATAGAGAAAGAGACTGAGTTAGAATGGACCACATGTCCCCTCGATCCTGATGTGGTGCCGTCAAAGCACACCTGGCCACTTCAGATCAAGCTAGCTTAGAACCTAGCAAATGAGGACTTGCAACTTTCTTTTTTTGCAATTAAATTATCCTACTAAATTTTAAAATAGAAACGTAAGTCCTTCCTTTCCCTAAATGGTAATACCTTGTGTGTGGCTCTCATCTATGCTAGAGTTGGGGGAGACAAATGAGGGGATGTGTTAAGGGTGGTGTGGAGTCAGGAAGTGGGCAGTGGACAGAGGTGGTGGAAGAAACTGGCTCTGGGAAGTCCTAGAGGAGAAATGGGTGGGTCGCTCTTACTTGCCAGGAATTCCATCATGATTTTCCACATCCCTCCTTGTTACACTTGCTTTATGCCCAGCATAAGCCTTCAAGATGCAGGAAATAGTGGCATTCAAGCATTAATGGAGAATTTAAAAGTACTTGGATTAAAGCTAGTGAATGTACTATTCCTTGGTCTCTTTTAATATACATTTTTTCCTGGTTGGCATCATACTTTGTAACAGTATTATATTCTACTAGTTCCCACATGTATCATGGATTCATTTTAGCATGGTGTTTATGTGAAACTGAATTTTAAAAGCCAACTAACTAACCTGCAAATCTACTTTTGGAACACAACTTGTTGGTAAGCTGTGCATGTTTAAAATTAGTAGAATACTGTTTTGCAAAGTCCCAAAGAGAGTTACAAAACAAGAATGGGCTAAATATATCTTTTGGAGAATTACAGAGTTAACTAGTCTCCATAAGGATCTCAGTAATTGGCAATGATGACTAGAGAAATTTTGGGTACAGAGTGGCTTTATGCAGAGTTTTCAGAGTTTCTTTTTCATTTCAGGCCATGCAATCATATTTGACTTCATGCCACTGGTGTGAGGTTGCTGGAACCAGCTATTGGTGTCTATTTTGGCAGTCAGGAAAACCCAGGCCCTAGATAGAGATTTCCTGACTGGTCTAAAGGCCAAAGGCATGTGTGAGCTGAGGGAGCTGTCTGACCCCTGTTCATCTAAGGATTTGAGGAAGCTAAAGAGGCCTCTTTGCCCGAGCAGCCCTCTTTTTTTACCATTCTGATCTCTGATTTTCTTGTTTTTGACCTGTGTGTCTGGGCTGTTTTGCAAGAGTGATCTTTACATATTTTTTCCCTTCCTGTGTATTCCTTTTTTCAGCTTCTTGCCGGAGCTGGGGTTGGCCCTGTCTTCATTCCCCCTCAGGAAGGATGCAGTAGGTAGGTGAGTAGAGTAACCTTTAAATATCTCTGGGTATTTATGGCACTTGGAAGTAGAAGGCCTAGTAGAGGGCCATCCTTGTGAGGAACTAGATCCTTCAGTTGAGAGATGGAGCTTACTCAACGTGATTCACTGTGGATTTATTGTGAAGACTAAATGGAATAAGTCTATGTGTAAATAGCCAAGAGTCATTCCAGCATCCGGTTTTGCTACATTTGTGCTGAGTAGCAAGGGGAGCAATGTGATCTGCTGAGAATGCAGCCAGGAGGTGTAATGATTTGGAATTTGAGGAGCAAGGTGTACAGTGGGGAGTGGGGCTACAGATAGGAAATATGGACCAGCACCTGCTAAGTTGTAGGAGAACTGAGCCCGGAGTGCGCTGTATGGGCAGCCAGCTTGAACTGTGCCTTTTTTCCTCCTGGTGGCTGAGGGTGGGCAAAGAAGAGCATAGTAGCTAGTTGGTAGAAGGGACAGGTGGCTCATGAGCCCTAGATCAGATCTGTTAGCAGGTTTCCTCCTTTCTGCTCCCTTTGTGGACTTTTAGAAGCTCTCCCCACCCCTAAAGACTCTGTGGTCAGAGGAAAATGATCTGACAAAAATAACCCACAGTGGGACGCTGGGGGTGGGTGACTCAACACTTGACGTCTTCTGGGACTGCCTTTTAAAAAAGGTCCAGGGTGAAGGCTGTGTCTACAGTGGTTCTTCCAGGAGTTCAGAGAGGCTCTGGGGCTCCTACCCATGAGTTATTTTAGGTCATGTTCTTCTATACCAAGTCCCCTCCTCTCAGACTGAGTGGACTGGTTACTTGTCCTGTAGCAGGGGTGGGGGAAGAGACCTCATGAGAGAATGGGGCAACTTAGCTAGAGGAAGCACAAAGGAGAAAGGTAGAGATGGACAGAGGAAGGGCAGATGTGGCTGTTTCACAGTCTGCCCATAACTGGCCCCATGAAGAAGATTCAGCAATACAGAAAAGCCAGCTGGTCTGGCCAGCCACAGGGGAGTGGCCAGAAGGGCCGGGGGCTAAGGAAGATGATGACATCGGTATGTTTATGGCATGTGTGTATTTGTTAGTGCACAGCTGTGCATCTGGGCAGGTGGGGGGAAGCAGATTTCCATTGTTCTCAGAATGACTACCTGATTAGGTCTTTGTCTGAAGGAGACAAACCATTATATTTCAGGTCTGGGAACAAATATTTGCCCTGTTAGCTGCTTCAGATAATGGGGAACTGCAGTGGCTGGTTTTGTCCACTACTCGGTTTGACCAGCCCTCCTTCATACCTTGGATGGTTTTGAGAAGGTACATCACTTCTGAACACATGACAAATGTATCCTTGGGGGTTGGGGTAGATCTAAGGTGTGTATCCTAGTAGCTTTAATTATAGAAAACAATGAAGAATAAAAAAGTGTTTTAGTGTTCTTCAGTTATGTTTAAAAAAAAAAAAAAAAAAAGCCAGGAAGGATGAACAAATGGAAATTGCCTTGCTCTTGTTATCATCAGTAACCATAACCCTAGTGGTCCAATATTTGAAACCCTTCCTGGGTTTTGTGGTCCCCTTCCCTCTAAAGGAGGTGAAAATGCCAGATCTGCATTCTCCAAGTCTCTCTTGCAGCCTGGGCCTGAGCACAGACCACAGGCTCCAACCACACAAAGGCCCAGCCCAGACTCTGAGGCAGTAGAGCACTGCAGGCAGGAGGCTGGCAGAGGTGGTGGCAGCAACCTGTCTTGCCCAGGCATAAAGGAAGTAGGTGTGTGTTGCCAAGCAGCGAGGTGGCTTACCCACAGCACTGGCCCAAGCACTGCCTTGCCCTTGGCTCCTTTTGGACGTGGGTCATTCTGCCAGCTCAGCCTTGCTGCCTGGAACAAAATAGCACCACTCTGGGCCAAGAACTCTTCTTGAAAATTTCTCTTATTTATTTCCCATGCCACCTTCCTAAGCCTTTAGTTGGTCAGAGTGCTTACTCCCATCAATCTCTGCACTCGAAGCAGTGCATCTATGGCACACATGCATACGTCTGGTGTTCATTGTCCACACAGAGCTGGTCCTGTGCCTGGCACAGGAAGAAGCCAGAAAGAATGGAGCACTTCTCATGAAAATCACAAAATGATCCAAGACTTTAGATGAAAATGGTCTCAGAGATCAGCACTGCTTCTATAGTGAGGACTTCATGGTCCAGAACAATTGCATGCTTCACTTGAGGTTTCATTTTAGTGTGATTTTTCCATATTCCATGCCTCTTCTCTTACTAGGGGCATTTATTTGACAAATGCAGTTATTCATTATAAAGTTCAATGAAAAATTCCTTGATCATTTAAAATATTTGGAACCTTCATTTGCTGCTGGTGGGAAGGTAAATTCGTACAATTACTTACTAAAATTTTGGCAGTATCTGGTAAGCCATAGCCTATGGCTCAGCAATTCCATTCTTGGTTTCACTCAACAAATGTGCATATAGGTACACCAAAAGATATGTAAAATGTTCAGTGTAGCTTAATTCAACAGAGTCAAAAGACCCTAAAAACAACCTAAATGTCCAGCAGAAGAATGGGTATATTATGACATATTGTCACAATGGAAAACTATACAGCAATGAAAATGAAGCACTACTACATGACACAAAGATGAATTTCACCAAAGAAGAGAGACACAAAAGAAATACAGTGTGTATGATTGCATTTATAAAAATTTCAGAACAAATCTCTCGTGTTGGAAGCCAGGACTGTGGTAACCTCTAAGGAGGAAAAGAGATTGGCAACGGGAAGAAAATGGGCTTTTAAGGTGCTGATAATGTTCTGTCTCTTGGCCTGGATTACCAGTGTGCTTACTTTGTACAAATTCACCTTAATGTACACTTATGATTTTTGTACTTTTTGTATGTGAGTTATACTTCAAAAAAAGCATTTATTTTTTTTTAAATCTCTGAAAATAATATAAACAAGATGGTTAACTTATTTTACAGATAATAAAACCAGGACCAAAAAAAGTTATCACACTTAAAAAAAAGGTCCTCGATTTACCAAACTAAATCTCCCAAAGCCCAAACACTGAAGCACATACCTTGGTCCCTGGACACCCTCCTTGTCCCCACTAAGGCTTCACTCATGGGCATCTGTGATGATTTCAGCATACTTCTAATATCTTTGGGGATCTGTCACTTTTGTCCACACCATATTAAAAACAGAAAATCCGGTAAGTACATGTGCTGGGAGAGATGTCTAAAGCCAACTTTTTAATGACAAAAATGAAAATCAGAAGGCAAGAACTCAAACTATATACTGGTGCAGGGTCCTTAAGTAGAAGGGAAATGCCTTAGGCACTGGCTATAGCCCATGAAAACTGTGTATTAGAGCAGAGCACAAATGTTCAGATGTTCAATTCACACCGATGATTTTGAGGCCTAACTAAAAGTTCAGTTCCTTAGTATAAGTAGGTAGGGAACCAAATGACTCATTTCTGAAAAAGATCCACAGTAAGATCAGAGAGTTGCAAAAGTGAACACAGGCCAAGGCAAGAGGCCAGAAGCTACTCCACACACAGGTCCCGGGAGCTAAGCCAGGCTGGGGGGCGGGGGCGGGGGACGGGGTGGGCGGGCAGGGGTGGCCCTCTGGGAGCCCTGAGGGAAATGAGAATGGAGGGGAGGCAGGTGGACTTGGTCAGAACCCATTCAACATCCAAGTGTCCCAGTGACAGTTAAAATGGAAAGATAAAGAGATCAATTATAGCGAATCATAAGTAATTTGAGACTTTACAGACTAGTGTTCTAAAAAAATACTGTAAGCACAATCACATGTTCCATTTCTTGCTCTTCCAAACAATGGCAGGCCAGCTTCCTTGGACAAGGAAAGGGGTAGGGACTTCTGTGTCCCACAGGCCTCTGGGCCTCTCCAGTGTCTTACTGAGGAAGAAGTTGACTGACACTATCCTTTTGCTCAGAATGGGTATCCCTCCCCCAACCACCAAACCCTCTTTTGGCCCTGCTCCTGTACCCAAGGCTGGGGCATATTCTGGGAGATGACTGGTTAGCTGGCCCACCTCAGGGCAGGAGCAGCAATGCAGAGGAGCTCTGAGCCTCCAGATCACCTCTGTTTTATTCCACAACCAACTGACCTCAAAGCTTTTGGGCTGATTTTCTCCAGTACTATCTCAAAGGGCAAGTACAGCTGGTGGAAACAAAATGTCAAGTGTGAATATAAACAAACAAATTAACAACATAGCAGCTGAGTTAGAAACCATAATGGGGTTGTGGGGAAGAGTAGGGAATCAAAGCAGGCTGACAATTTAGGAAGGCAGGTGTCCTTACAGCCTGGGGATTAGCAAATTTCAAGTTTGGGGAAAGCAAAATAGGGAGGGAATCTCAGAGAAGGGAGAATTATAGTAATTACAATTGTTTTCTTTCTCTATGGTATGCACAATGAGTGTTAAAATAATAATTCATTTTAAGTAATAGGTGGGGCCTCTGGTAAGAGAGGAGGGAAGGAAAATGCTAGCAGCGGGGTTTGCTGGGTAGGTAACAAGGATGAGGAAAATACCATCCTAGGAGCAAGATTCTGGCTCTCAGAATTAAAGGTAGGTACCCCATTATTTGGGAAAACCTTTGTCAACATTTTTGGGACATATGTGTAATGTTAAATTGGTGTTTACATAACAGGCATGGATTTAAGAAATAATTCCAGCAATTTAAGGACTCCAGGGTCCTTAAAACTAGTTTCTATTGTTCAGAATTTGCAAAGCAATATTAACTGTTGAAGTCAAAATTCAGAGAGAAGATTGCATGAGCCCGGGTCCACCAGGTGTGGCTGTGCAAGAGGCACAATGCCCAACTCAAGGAGCTGCCATCACACTGTAGTTGATGTAAACACTGCACCTTGGACCTGAGCGATGCCCAACCTGCCCAGGTATTCATGAGCAGCCGTGGCAGGCCCTCAGCACTGCCACTATGTTTCTCACAGGTTCCTTCTCAGGCTTCTCTCGTGATACTGTTAAATGTTGCCTTTTCCAAACTTATCTATGGCCCTTCCCAAGCTTCTGCTCACCTCTCTCCACCAAGTAGGTGATGCTACCTCCATGTTCACTGAAAACCTGGGCTCAGAGATGGAAATCACATAAAGTTCTCACTACCTCACCCCAAAATGGGTCTACACCTTGACGCTTCTTTCCCTGTCCTTCAAGGGAAACAGGAACTCCCTGCCCCTCATTCACGCTCCTCATCTGATGTCTTCTCAGGACTAGACCCAGTAACAGGCAGGTCCCTGGCTTGCACAAGAGGGCCCTCTTCTGGTCATGCCCTTCTGCACCGACCAAGGGGTCCCTGAAGACAGGGATACGTGCCCACTTGGGTCATGATTCCCTTCTTCTAGAACATGCTCTGCGTACTGGGGACCCCACAATCACCTGCCTAAATGGCTCTGTGCCTGCTTCCAGGGCCTCTGTGGGCCTTGTCTCTGGGTTTGATGTGTATGCCCCTAGGCCCAAGGTGTGGTAAAGAGGAGGCTGTTTGTGAGGGTTGGGGAAGAGATGGGTAAAGCTAGATGTTTGAGTTGGGGTTTCCACATGTGCGCAAATGTGTCACCTCACAATGCCCAGTGGAGCAAGGGGTGAAAGGGAGGGGGCCAGGCACTGGAATGGCTCTGCCATGTGACCACATCCAGAACAGAACTCCAAGGATTCGGAGAACTCCCAACCCAGTTCTGGCCTTCCGCAATATAAAGGTATGTTTACCAAGATAGAAGGGTAGATGGTATTTTATTTTACAGTTTATTAGCATGATTTTTACATTTAAATACCAAGACACATGGTATGTAGGCCTCCATTTGTATTCTTGCCCTGGATCTTGAAAATGTTAGAGTCAGGCCTATTTTTAAACACCCACACTTTCCTAAATATTACCTGCATCTGTGGGGTGAAAAATGAGCAAGTATGTGAACAAAGGCCTCCCAGCTCCCACTGGCCCAAGCTCTCTTCTTCTAGACAAGGATTGTTTAAATAACAAGGCACTTAGCAGATTATCACTGAGGGCTTGAATACCCTGAAAACAGTGACAAAGAAGAAACTGCCTCTGCCCAGATAAGCCTATAAGCCATAGGTACTTACCACACAATGTAGGAAGGTCTGTGATGGAGGAAACAGGCTGCTGCGAGCATCTCCTTGTAGGGACATCTCACTCGGCTGACAGAGTGGGAACAGAGACCAGAGAAGATTCCCAAGAGATGATAACTGAAGAACAAGGAGAGGTTAGCCCCTCCAGACTCCTTAAGGTAAGTGTTGCTCTCATACTCCAGAGGAGACTATGATGATATCTGAGGGGTTCCATCAGCTTCTCATTGCAGTGGGTTTATTTTGGGCCACAGGTCCCCATAGTTCAAAATATGCAGTGGCTGTGAGTAGGGGATTTTGAGGGTCTTGGCTGCAGCTTCCAAGTTTCTTCATATCATCCACGAATCCCACATCAACTGGAACAGCCATTGTTTACAGTGAGCAATGACTATCACATTTTAAACAAGTTATCAAGAGATGAGCAGCATGTCTTCCATCCAGTATCAACACAATCCCAGATATCCACTGTATTCCCTGAGGGTTTTGAGACAATAAAATAGGTACTTTATGTCTCAAATGACATGAGGCCTCTTAAAAAGCACATTATTCATTCTTAATCATTAAATCTTAACTGGGATCAAGACTGGCTGAAGCTGCTTAATTGCCAGGCCCCCAGTGAGGGCATCAGCATTCCAGTGGGGGCCCCAGCAGCTTTGGTCAAAGGACGTGTGGCATTGGTGAGGGACACAGTACCAGAAAGAAGGCCAGAGAGGAAGCACATGAGAGGGCTCACACTACAGCCGAGGTGAGACATGCCTCACAAGTCTCAGGAATA
>NW_011888784.1:14704339-14706506 GCF_000151845.1 Pteropus vampyrus
GTGACCACATCCAGAACAGAACTCCAAGGATTCGGAGAACTCCCAACCCAGTTCTGGCCTTCCGCAATATAAAGGTATGTTTACCAAGATAGAAGGGTAGATGGTATTTTATTTTACAGTTTATTAGCATGATTTTTACATTTAAATACCAAGACACATGGTATGTAGGCCTCCATTTGTATTCTTGCCCTGGATCTTGAAAATGTTAGAGTCAGGCCTATTTTTAAACACCCACACTTTCCTAAATATTACCTGCATCTGTGGGGTGAAAAATGAGCAAGTATGTGAACAAAGGCCTCCCAGCTCCCACTGGCCCAAGCTCTCTCCTTCTAGACAAGGATTGTTTAAATAACAAGGCACTTAGCAGATTATCACTGAGGGCTTGAAATACCCTGAAAACAGTGACAAAGAAGAAACTGCCTCTGCCCAGATAAGCCTATAAGCCATAGGTACTTACCACACAATGTAGGAAGGTCTGTGATGGAGGAAACAGGCTGCTGCGAGCATCTCCTTGTAGGGACATCTCACTCGGCTGACAGAGTGGGAACAGAGACCAGAGAAGATTCCCAAGAGATGATAACTGAAGAACAAGGAGAGGTTAGCCCCTCCAGACTCCTTAAGGTAAGTGTTGCTCTCATACTCCAGAGGAGACTATGATGATATCTGAGGGGTTCCATCAGCTTCTCATTGCAGTGGGTTTATTTTGGGCCACAGGTCCCCATAGTTCAAAATATGCAGTGGCTGTGAGTAGGGGATTTTGAGGGTCTTGGCTGCAGCTTCCAAGTTTCTTCATATCATCCACGAATCCCACATCAACTGGAACAGCCATTGTTTACAGTGAGCAATGACTATCACATTTTAAACAAGTTATCAAGAGATGAGCAGCATGTCTTCCATCCAGTATCAGCACAATCCCAGATATCCACTGTATTCCCTGAGGGTTTTGAGACAATAAAATAGGTACTTTATGTCTCAAATGACATGAGGCCTCTTAAAAAGCACATTATTCATTCTTAATCATTAAATCTTAACTGGGATCAAGACTGGCTGAAGCTGCTTAATTGCCAGGCCCCCAGTGAGGGCATCAGCATTCCAGTGGGGGCCCCAGCAGCTTTGGTCAAAGGAGGTGTGGCATTGGTGAGGGACACAGTACCAGAAAGAAGGCCAGAGAGGAAGCACATGAGAGGGCTCACACTACAGCCGAGGTGAGACATGCCTCACAAGTCTCAGGAATAATTGAGATGGGGACTTAGGGAAGGCTTCGGCCCCACCTCAACACAGAAGCTAGCAGAATATGGATTATTACTGTTAATTTATCTTCACCGATAGATATGAGAACATGTGAGTTACACACGTGTGCCAGCACTGTGTAGTGACTGGTGCTGCCAAAGTGGACATAGAATAGGTTTCTCCCAAGGCCAAAGCCTTGGCTCCTTTGACTGGATGTCCTGCATTTCTCTCTCTCCTTGTTGCCATCATCTATTCGTGCTCTGGCACTTGATCCTTGATGACTCTGGCAACTGCCCACAGGAAGTTTATGTTCAGCTGAGAAGATAAATCTAACATCTCTCTTCCGCTGCTGGACTGGGGGCTCCCTGGGAGCAGGGACTATTCTGTTTTATTTGACCTTGTCTCTGTCCTTGGGACTTGGCATAGAGCAGATAATCAATATGTACTGGATGACTGAGAATGATGGGAACATGGAAAGATCGGTTTTAACCAAACCAGAGGAATAGGGAAGGCTAAAAAATTAGCATGTCAGCCAAAACAGGAAGGGTGAGTGGAAGTAAATGAGACCAGAGCAGGGTGGTGTTGGGAGAAAAGCAGCTTTCACGCAGGAGAAGGAATATGTGTTAAGCCCTGAGAGAAGAAGGAGCGCAGCTGGTTGGCGGAACTGACAAAAGTGAAAACTGAACTGGAGTGCAAAGAACTGGGCAAGAGGCAAGTTTGAAGAGATGGACAGGTGTCTGAAGGCCTCTGAAACCATGTTATGGACATTGGACTTCATTCTAGGGTCCACCGGAAGCGACTGAAGTGTTTCACGTAGAGGGCATGATCTGAATATGTACATTTGCATTGTTAAAGAGGTCATATAGAATTTTACATGTGGTGACTGGTTTGGAAGGACCAAAGGTGGAAGCAGGGATTCAAATAAGGCAATGTATGA
>NW_011888784.1:14707691-14709677 GCF_000151845.1 Pteropus vampyrus
TTGAAGAGATGGACAAGTGTCTGAAGGCCTCTGAAACCATGTTATGGACATTGGACTTCATTCTAGGGTCCACCGGAAGCGACTGAAGTGTTTCAAGTAGAGGGCATGATCTGAATATGTACATTTGCATTGTTAAAGAGGTCATATAGAATTTTACATGTGGTGACCGGTTTGGAAGGACCAAAGGTGGAAGCAGGGAGACAAATAAGGCAATGTATGAGTCCAAGAGAGAGATGGGGTGGCTGGAATAAAGTTATGGTGTGGAGGTGGGTGAAGGGGAGGAGTCGAGGATAACTCCCAGGTTTTTGGTTTGAACAACTGATAATGATGATATTAACTGAGACAGGAAACACTGAAGGAGGAACATGTTTTAGAGAGGCAAGGGGGATGATGGATTCTGTTTTTGCCATGCCACGTGAGATGCCTATAAGCATTTGAGCTTATATCTGGATGGGGAATTTTATATCTAGGTATGCATCTTTGGAGAAAGACCCAGATAAGAAATGCAAATCTGAAAGTGATCTACATTTAGATGGTACCTAAAGCCCCAGAGTTGGTAAAATTGTTGGAAAGAGTATGGACTGAGAAGGGCAGAGGGCTTTTGCCCAAGCACCAACGAGCTCTCAATGTGTAACGACTGAGCAGAAAAAGCCTGATTCCAAATCTGGCTTATCATTTAAATCATCTGGGAAACTTAAAAAATATATATCTGCTGGGGAAATGTGACTACATAACCTATATTTAAAAAAAAAAAAAAAACCTGTAGTAGGATTAGAAACCATTTGGTAAAAGATGACTGACAAAAAGAGGACAAATGGTTACAAGAGAGGAAAATAGTGGTGTTCCAGACCCCGGGAGAAGGATTAAGGATTTCAGGAAGAAAGGGGGTCAGATAGGTTAGGACTGAATGTAGCGATGGGAAGCCCGATGGTGGTCTAACCACTTATCTGATTCCTTAAAAGTAGGGAATTGATGTTTGAACTCAATAAATATTTACTGAGAGACTACAGAAAGCTGTTCAGCAGAGCACTGTGTATACTCAATGCCCTCAGAGAGGCATGAACAGGGTGGGAATAGGGGAAAAGGAGGGTGCATCAGATGGCAGAAAGCTTTTCACTGGAAGCAGCATCTAAACCGAGGCAAAGGAGTTAAGCATTCCTAGAAGAGGAAATAATGGAAACAAAAGCATGATGAGTTAAGGGAACAATGTACATTCTCGGAAATAAAGTTAGTCCCTGGCTGAAGCAGAGGAAATTAAGTGCTGGGAATAAAGCAAGAGAAGGGGGCAAAGCCAGTTATTAAGGACCTTATATGCCAAAGTAAAAGGGCCCTGAACAATATAATAAAGTTAGTGGCATGACTAAATTTGTGATTTAGATAGCCCATTCTGGCAGCCGGTGTGAAGGATGGCCTAGGGTCAGGGAGGATTAGAAAACAAATGGAGGCCCAAACTTCCATCAGGAAGGCTATTGAGAGCAGGAGTGTTGAAGGAGTGAGCTGAGAGGGTGGCTGACTGGAATGGGATATGGGTGTGTTACTAGAGAGGGTGGGCCCAGAAAGTCAGGGTCAACATCTAGCTTCTGGCTTAGGTGACTAGTGGGTTAGAGTTGTAGTTACTGAGATAAAGAATAAGGAAGCCTAGATTTAGTTGAGGATAGGAGTGGAGGCTGGAGCATGGGAGAGAACATTTTACCATTGGATGGTTCTGCATAGGAGAAAAGTTGTAACATTATTGTCAGTTTCCCTAACTGTTCTCTCTTAACTCTAAGTCACTCTGCAGCCTATTTCTTTCAAGTAATCCAGATTCATATATGCCACTTTCCTGTATTAGAAAACAGTAGCTTCAACTAATTACTGCAGGGGGTTCATTCATTCATTAATGACTTTTTAAAAAAATATTTATAATATACCAATGACTTGCAAGGTACTGCGACCTGGGAAAGATAAATGAACAAAAACATAACCTGCCTTCCCTTCATAGAGTTT
>NW_011888784.1:14709727-14723526 GCF_000151845.1 Pteropus vampyrus
GGGTTAGAGTTGTAGTTACTGAGATAAAGAATAAGGAAGCCTAGATTTAGTTGAGGATAGGAGTGGAGGCTGGAGCATGGGAGAGAACATTTTACCATTGGATGGTTCTGCATAGGAGAAAAGTTGTAACATTATTGTCAGTTTCCCTAACTGTTCTCTCTTAACTCTAAGTCACTCTGCAGCCTATTTCTTTCAAGTAATCCAGATTCATATATGCCACTTTCCTGTATTAGAACACAGTAGCTTCAACTAATTACTGCAGGGGGTTCATTCATTCATTAATGACTTTTTAAAAAAATATTTATAATATACCAATGACTTGCAAGGTACTGCGACCTGGGAAAGATAAATGAACAAAAACATAACCTGCCTTCCCTTCATAGAGTTTACATTCTAGCAGAAGCCAAAAGACACTAACCAACCAATTATAACCCACACAGTTTGGGTCATAAATGTTCTAAAGTGCAGAGCAGTATGTACAAATAACAAGGAGGAGGGGGTGTTCCACCAAAGTTCATAAATAGGTTTTAGCAGACTTGTGAACTCCCTGAAATCTCTGTAAAATTTTGCCCATGCCTATATACATTTGGTTGGGGTGGGAGAGGGAGGATAGCATAGCTTACATGTTCAAAGAGGCCTGAAACCCCTAAAAGATTAAGAACCACTCTATCCTATTTGGGCACTACTGATACACTAACTTCTTCGGTGCCAAAAAGCAACGACCACAGGGAAAGCTAGCAGCATGGCGGGGCTGTCTAATCCACCGAGAATGACCCTACTTTTCTTCTTAGTTATCAAAAGTGATCCATCTTTTGACTTAATGTGGGAAAAAAAACAACATGGTTGTTCTTTTTAAGCCCAGTTACTTAAAAAAAGAAAAAAAAATCGCGAGATGTTCTATTCCTCAATCACGGGATTTCTAAACATGTGCCCGGGTCGGGAGAGCCAGAGTAGCAGGACACCGTCCCTCAGACACCTTCCCGCCCTGACGGAATTGGCTGCACCGAGCTCCGCTTTTTTGATACGGCCGAGAGAAAGAAGTCAACGAATGCTTTGAGAGTCCAGGCCGGGTTTTCTGGCATTAAGACGGAAGTAACAGCGAGCCGGAAGTCCCAGGCCTGCACAGAGAAAGAAGTGGGGAGGGGGAAGGAGGAAAACTCGGGGTAGGGATGGCGGCTCAAATTCCAATTGTGGCCACCACCACCACTCCGGGGATAGCCCGGAACAGCAAGAAGAGGCCAGCCAGTCCTTCCCACAACAGCAGCAGCGCCGGGATATACAGCGCCAGTAAGAAGAAAAAAGCGTCCACCTCTAGCTTTGCACAGGTACGCTGTAGCTCGACTAGCCTGCGCGTGCGCGGTGGTTGAGCGGAGGGGCGGGGCGAGAGCGCATGCGCGGGCCCTGCAGGGCGGAGCGAAGGACTGCACCGCAGAGGGTAGGTACGCAGGACAGGCGAGTCAGGGTGCATGCGCCGCGCTTGTGGCCTCTCCTTTGACCCCTAGTGCAGATGAAACATTTTCTCCCTTAGTTTGGACATGTAGGAATTGAGTAAAGAGTCACCCGCGTTGCACTGTCCTTGAGGAGAGGTGGGCAGATTATTACTGATTTAGTGGAAGGACGGTCTCTTCTCATCAAGGTTGCAATTGAGAGTTAGGTTCAGTGAAGCAGAAGTTAACGTGTCTCACCTTCGTCCGTTCGACAGACAGTGACCGAGTGTCTGTAAGGTTCAGAGCTCCCTAAGGTCCTACATGGAGGAATACCAAGATGTATTGATATGGATGTTTTCCCTCATCCTTAGAAAAGTGCTTTTTTGACCCTCAGTTTCCTCGTCCCAAGTGGGTTTGTTATTACCTTATGGGGTTGTTGTAAGGATTCAATGATCTCGTGGTCATAAAGCCCTTAGCACAGTACTTGGTACAGACTTCTCGGCATCTGGACAATCTAGGCTCCAAAATTCCAGCAAAGAATTTTCGGTGGAGGAGTAGCTAGCTTGGTTAGATGAGTGTTTGTCTTGGCTTCTGTATTTTATTTTAAAACAATAGGAGAGCAAAGATGGAGTGTTATATACTGTGTCCTCTCCAGAACATGCGGTGGCATCGTTTACCCAGAACAATGTTCTAGAGATGTTAACTGCCTGTCATTCCTTCCATTGTTAATTAATAGCGTTCCACGCCCCCCTTTTAAAAATGCTTTATTGAGGTATGATTTACATATAGTAAAATACACAAATCTTAATAGTACAGATCAAGGACTTTTTACATATGTATACACTTATGTGGCCACCACCCAGATCAAAATAGAGAGCATTTTTAAGAGCTCCAGAAAAGTCCCTGGTGACTCTTTCCAGTCATTACTGTCTTCCCTCCCTATCAGAGGTAACTACTATTTTGAAATCTCTCACCATACCTTGGCTTTGTGTTTTTGAACAGAATATAAATGGAATCATACAGAACATATTCTTTTGTGTCTGTTTGGATTTCTCTGTGAAACAATGTTTTTGAGAGTTGTTCATTCATGTTATTACCTATATCAGTATGTTTGGTACACTGTGTAAACATACCACAACTGATGGATATTTGAGTTTTGTTTACAATTTTTAGCTTTTATACATAAGCTGCTCTGAACATTCCTGTACAAGTCTGTATAGACATAGGCTTTCATTTCTCTTGGGTAAATGGATAGTAGTGGAATCACTGGATTATAAAGTAGACACACATTTAACTCAGAAATTGTAAAAACAGTATTTCCCAAAGTAGTTGCGCTAGTGTACATTCTCACCGACAATATGAGAGAGTTCCAGTTGCTCTACATCCTTAGCAATACTTGGCATCGTCCACTTTTAATTTTAGTCATTCTGATGGCTATGTAGTTGTATCTAATTTTTGTTTTACTTTTTGTTTCTCTGATTATTGATTACTAATGATATCAATCACTTTTTTATATGCTTATTGACCATTCCTATATCTTTTGTGAAGTGCCTGATTTTTTTATAGTTGGGTCGTTTTTTTAAAAAATTAATGTTTAGGAGTTAATATACTCTTGATTGAAGTTCTTTGCCACATATATATGCATTGTGAGTACTTTCTCCCAGAATATATGTGGATATCCAACTGTGCCAAGACTGAGGAATGTAGTCATTACATATTGGGAGAAATGATTGTTTTGACCCTAAAAATAGCACTGATCAACTCCCACCACAGCAAGCTTCAGAGAGTGGCCAAATGCCTTCAGGATGATGGACATTCCCGGTAACCGACTTGGTAGAAATCACAAATCTCCGGCCCTAGAGCTCTCGCTGAGGGGAAGGGTTCCCTGTGGATCCTCTTCATCTCAGCAGCTTCAACAAACTCTCAGGCAGGAAAGAGTAGGTCATTCCTTGGAATAGTGAATTCGTTTATCTTTGCTGTCCTCTCCCTAACTGGCATTTAATTAATGAAGTATATAACTAGTTACCCTACTCCCACCCTCAGCATTCCATGAAGAAGTCAAAAACTTGGCTCTGTCTCCAGAAAGGAGTCTTAAGATGTTTTTCCTGCTCTAACATGGCCTTCCAACTTAGTTCCCGGCTCCCCAGCATCTGCGGCAGTAGCACAGTGCTGCCCTGAGGGTTGTCTGGATGTCTGGAATCTACCTAGGTGACCTTTACCTATGTCCTTTGCTTAGCCTTTCTGTTCTGTTTCAGTTCAGTTCAATCAGCAAGAATTTATTATATTGTATTTCTGTTATGTCCCCAGCAGTATACTTAAGACATTTCAAAGGATTACAGCTTGTCCCTGTCCTCCCAAAAATCTCCAAGGATGAGAAAATGACATTTACATAGTGTTGTAGTTTTCTAGTGTTGTCGTAACAAATTACCACAAATTAGTGACTTAAATAACACATTTATTCCTTGTTCTGTAGGTCAGAAGTCCTGGTACAACATGACTAGTTTAGTTCTCTGCTCAGGGTATCACAAAGCTGAGATTGGTGTTTTGGCTGGGCTGGTTTCTTGTCTGCAGGCTCTGGATGAAAATCTTTTTTTCAGGCTCATTCAGATTGTTGGCAGAATTCAATTCTTTGCAGTGGCAGGACTAAGGTTCCTGTCTCCTTGCTGGCAGTTAGCCACTGTCCACATTCTTTGCCACATGGCTTCCTCTATCTTTGAAGCCAACTATGGAGAATCTCTTATGTCAAATCCCTCTCACGCCTCAAATATCTTTGACTTTTCCTTTCCCTGATTTAAAGGGTTTGTATAACCACCTTGTAAATCTCCTTTGTTTAAGGTCAGCTAATTTGATACCTTATATTATATATCTTCAAAACCCCTTCGCAGCAGTACCCACATTACTTTTTGCTTGAATAACTGAGAGAAGGTATGTGCACACCAGTGGCTGGGATTCCTAAGGGCCATCTTAGAATTCTGCCTATCACATATGTGGAACAAGTAGGAAAATACAGTGATTTCTAACTATGTACTAAAGTCGATTATAGGTATTCTCTGGTGTTGGCGTCCTAGTATGGTGGGACACTGGCAGATAAGGACTCATGTAGGCAATGCTAGAGGAGCGGTAGGGAGGAAGAGGGACTTGAGGTGGACTTTGAAGGGTGGCGAGTTTGAGTGGGGAAGGCCGTCCAGGGCTGGAGCTGTGAACAGGTATCAGATTGCTCAGGGTTTCATCTGTGGGAAATGAGTGGTTTTATATAAATGATCGAATTTTTTTAGTTAATAGAGACTTTACAGATCTTTCAGTATCTAAATTTCCGTACTTTAGTAGTTAGCTATTTTTTTCTTTTTTGTTTCTTCTTGTTTTTGCTGTTTTGTTTCTTATAAAAAAAGAAATGTCTATAAAACTTTTGTGGGATTTAAAAATTTACAAATGACATTTAAGTAGACATTAGAGTGCTTTTTGAAATGTGAGATAACTTCATGAAGTCCGAAGACAGGTTTTAATTTCCAGAATGTACATGCTGTTTCTAAAGTAAAATTGAGCGAATAAATGAAATTTAAAGGGTTTTATGCTCAGAAGTCCTTAGGAATCAACAGAAATTACTAAATGTTTATGCTTGCTAAGTTGTACAAATTGTCACAGAATTACAATTCTGTGTTTGGATTTATATTTTAAGTGTAACTAATGTAGTTATTGATCAATAATATAATCTGGAGAGTGCCATCTCTTGTCCGTTCTGGTTATAATACTATGAAAATGATTAGTGCTGACTTGGGTTGGAGAACAGATACACTGTGCTAAAGTGACAGAAATCATAAAAGGTAATGATAATTAACATTTATTGGGCATTTACTACATACCAGGCACTCTTCTAAGCACTTTCTAAATTCTATCTCACTTAAGCCTCAAAACAACCCTTTGTGAATTGTTATTCTACAAATAAAAAACAAACAAACAAACAGGAGCATAGAGAGGTTAAGTATCTTTTCCAAGGTCACAAAGCTAATAAGTGGTAGAGTGAAAACTGGAACCCAGGCTGACGGTCCAGAGTCTAAATACTTTTTTCTTGATTGCTTCTCTTGATATCACTTTTGTTGCTCTGCCTTAGAAGATGTAATTATACCTCCGATGTAACCAAATCCGTGGTGCAGAGAAATGCTTTTTGAGGGAATTTTATTAGGTAAATAGAAGGCACTTTAGATTTTCCAAATGCCTATTCAAGTTGGTAAAATCTACAGAGAAACCCAACTGGCCCGTAGACTGACTGTTATATAATAGACTAGTTTGTAATGGAACCCTTTTTCTGTTTTCCCCAAGATAACTCATGGATTACAGTCCTAACCTTACCCCCAAAGTTTGCCATGAAATGTCTTGCTTTTATTATTATTTTCGCATCACTCTAGTATATCAATAATTTTTGGAAACAAATGTCGTCATTCTATTATAGCATTCTCTTTTTAGTTGTCGCATCACTGAAAATGTCAAATCCTAGAAAACCTAGCATTCCTATCTGAGCTACACTTTTTTTTCCTAAACGGGAAAAAGGTTAATAAAACATCTAAAGTTGAGAGGCAGCAGTTGCTTCTTTTGAAGGTTGATGCAGAGTGCATGTGATTACAGACTCTTCTATAACTGGAGGCAGCCAGAGAATGTTGAACTGATTTGATTTATTTATCTAAAAAAGTAATCATTCTACCTTTAAAAAATCGTAAGTTTAAAAAGTTTTTTCTATTTTTAAAGTGGAGATAAAAAGCCACCCAGTCTTCTTTCTCAACAACTATAATAATTAGTGTTCTCTGTGTGTAGATATAGTTTTTTTCATTTTATTTGGTGTATAACATTGTGTGCCCTGCTTTTGACTTAGCATTATTTCATGAACCTTTCTCTATGTTATAGACTTCTTAAGGGATTAGGTGCTCTTATTTAATTGGCTTATTGAATATTTAGGCTGCGTCTCACAGGTTTGCTCTTTCAAGTAACCCTACATTAAGCCTCTAGTTTTAGACTAGAGTCAGCTTTTGAATCTAGAATACTATTAATTAGGTGTAAGTGGACATTTGATTTTTTAGTAATAAGACAAAGGACATTTGTTTCTCTGCTTAGTAACCACAGACAGAATGCCCAAGTTATCCTTGTGTCTGAGTCAGCCATGCAGGCTGCTGTCTGGAGAGATGAAGCCATTTATTTGGGCTCTGCCATTGGGCAGAGCTGAGGCCTCACTGACTCGTCTCAGTCTGGGGCAGGCATGTCCCTCTTTGACAGCAGGGCAGGTTTATCTTCCCTGGGACTTACATCAGCCCTTTTAGTGCTAAGTGTTAATTCTTTCCTCTTGTTAGAGTGTTCGTGTCTTGGTGCGGGACAGTTCATCTCGTAAAGTCTCTAAGTGTTCTAGTAGTTTAGTAATATGAAAACTGTACATCATATTAAGTTTTATTTTATTGCATCCCCACCTCACTGACTTGATCCTCCCTTTGACTGAAGGTCTCTCTCCCTCTCATTCTGTAACTAATAGACTCAAGAGTCTCAGCTTGGCTGAAGCCCAGGGAAAGGAAAGAATGAGGGAGCAGTAATGTGGAAGGCGGAGTTAAAAAGAGTAAAGAAATGCAGAAAACCCAGTTCTGGTCCCAGAGTTGGGTATTCTTTTGGAGCCTGGGAAAAGGGTGCTTACTGTTTCAGAGGATGCAGCTCTGGAATGATGCAGCTCAGTTCACCTCAGGATGGCTTCCTTTCTCAGCTTTGTCTTCAGCTTGACTCCTTAGTGGGGTTCTGGCCTGCTGACAAAGGAAGAGAAAAGGATGGAGTAGCCACATGAGCAAGAGGGGTGAGTTTTGGAAATCAGTGCATGAGCACATCATCTTCTTGACTCTGCTCAAGCATGCTACCCGGAACATGATGCCAACTCCTGGCCCTCTCTTCTCACCTTCCTCTTCCTCTCAGCAGATGCACCTGTCCGATGGTGTATCCTCGCCCTTAGCCAAGCTCTCAGATCTTCCAACCCACAGGGACTTGCTGAGGTCCCTGCATAGTGGCTGCCGGGGCAGCACTACCTGCCCAGATCTCTGTGAAGCATTTCTGCCTGATGGTGTTCTCCCGGGTCTCCCTGGGCCTGGAACAGCCTACATTAAAAGAATGCCCTGTATTTCCTCCCAGGATTTCACTGTGACTTTGACCTTCCCCACTAGGAATCAGAGAAGAGGCATGAACAGAAAGGGGAAAATGCGGTCTTTCAGCAATTCTGGAGAAGGAGACGCCAGTGCATGAGGCTGGCAGCACTGAGCTGGGCATGTTCTGTGGCTGGTTCCGTAATCACCATTGGAGGCTTTGGGGCCCAGTTCTTCATTTCCTTTTCGTATCTCTTTGCTTCTGGAGCAGTTCTGTTTGTTTATATTCTCCCGAATGGAAACGAGATTATATAAGTTGTCATTTTCTTTATGAAAAACTCAATAAAGTTGAAACAAAGTATATTTGGCCCCAGGAAAGCTCTCATATTCTGCTTATTTTCCCTGAGTTGTCCCTAGCTGTCATGGTTTCTCCCTGATGGGAGCTCTCTGCATACTTCTTAGGGTTATTTTTCTCTCTCTTACTTAAATCAGGCCACCCTGTAGGCCCAGCCTTCTGACAGCCCACACCCACTGGCTTTTCCTCCCTGAGTAGTCTTGTGATGCACCCTTAATGAATTGTTAGATTCTTCAAGAGAATGGCCCATTTCATTCTAACACTAGCAAGTGACCTCACCTCATGTGCCTTCCAGCCAGTGGGCCAAACTCCCTCCTTCCCCCTGTATGGCCACCTCTTAAAAGAGCAGATGACGGTCACTCTTCTCGACTTGCATGCCAGCTAAGGCTTCCTCTTCAGGTTTCATGGAACTCCTGGCTCACTCGCTGTCAGATTGGCCTATAAAAACAGGTAACCAAACTGTTTTTCAAAATGATTGCCCCTTTTACATTTTCACGAGCAATGTCTGAGGGTTCTAGTTTCTCCACATCCTCGCCAACACATGCTATTGTGTTTTCGATTATAGCCATTTTAGCGGGCGTGAAATAATATCTCACTAGTTTTGATTTACATTTCCCTACTGACTAATGATGTTGAACATCTTTTCACATGCTTATTGGCCATTTGTATATCTTTTTTGAAGACATTTTTATTGAAGTCTTTAAAATGGAATTATTTGTCTTTTTGTCATTGAGTCATAAGAGTTCTTTATATATTCTGGATTAGCATTATTTATTTTGTTGCTCAAATTGCCCAGATTTGGCTAGTGGGAGCTCTTCAAACTGGCTCCTGTAACCTTTAATGTACCTCTACCATTTTTTGAGTGCTGTTATGCACTGAATTATGTCCCCCCAAGATTCATCTGTTGTAGTCCTAACCCTTAGTACACCTCAGATTGTTACTGTATTTAGAGATAGAACCATTACAGATATAATTAAGGCTAAATGAGGTCACATGGATGGGGCTCTAATCCAGTAAGACCGGTGTCCTTATAAGAAGAGGGAGAGACATCAGGGAGGCCCATGTACAGAGGAAAGGCCATGTGAAGACAGTGAGAAGATGGCCATCTACAAATCAAGGAGAGGGGCCTCAGGAGAAATCAACGCTGCTGGCACCTGGATCTTGGACTCTAGTCTCCAGAACTGTGAGAAGATAAATTTCTGTTGTTCAAACCACTCAGTCTGTGGTATTTTGTTATGGCATCTCTAGCAAACTGATGCAGTAGTTTTCTTACTGTCTGGTACCACAAGGCTCATCTTGTACTTTCCTGTCCCAGCCCTGGAATCAGCCATTTCTTCAAGGATCACTAGTTCCTGGGAAATATATTTAGAAACTAGGATCTGGACAATGGTGTGCCTGCTGTTTGCTATTTCTAGCCCTCTGAGTGGAGAGAACTAGGAGATATAGGTATGTGTGTACATAACACCCACCCACCCCCACACACTGCCGTATCTATTTCTGTGTTTATCTGTCTGTGTATATGTTAAAAACCATGAGTTCATATTGATTACCTCTGATTTTAATCTACTATGCAAGGTTCATTTTAGCCTTCCTCATTCCTATTTGCTTCATCTTAGAACACATATATTGGCAGAATTACTAACCCGTACCCTTGTGAGAAACAAACCTACAAATTGTTTATGTTCTTTTTGCCTTTAACCTTAAGGTTATGTTGTCAAAATACTGTTTTCATAGTCACCAAAGTTAAGTCTCCCTTCCTCTCTTTCAGTGTGGTTGTTATTCATTCCAAATATAGCGAGGCCGATTTGGTTGTGTTTGTATTCCATCTTCTCTGCCTGCTGCCCCATCCTTGTTGGTTTTATCAGTAGTAGTAGTAGTAGTAGTAGTATGTAAAACTTTAACATGGTTCAAAAGGTCAAAACTCTACAAAAAGCTATACTTAGAGAAGTTTTACTCCTCTCTCTTCCCATCTCCCTGTCCTTTCCACCCTGTTCCTTGTGCTCTGCAGGTAACCAAGCCCAGTTGTTTCTGAATTATCCTTCCTGTGTTTCTTTGTGTTCGGCCATGGCATCCCACCCAGGAACGATTCCTTACAATGAACTCCTGAGCATATACATATTGATGCTGGAATTTAGTTAGGCCACGCTGTCTTGTTCCTTAACTCCAGTCAGTCAACCAGTCAGTGATGCTTTGGTACTGACTCTGTGCCAGGCACTGGGTTAGATGCAGAGAACAGAAGACTGAGCCGTAGAATGAAGCAGGATGTTTTGACCCCTCTATGAATTCTCACTCTCTGACTCCTTTCCCAGTCCGCTTACCTCTCTCCTTTTCTCTCCTTCTGGTTTGTTGTTCCCTGTTTCAAAAGCTGCTGTTTTTTCATTGACCAAGACATAGATTCAAACTATCAATCATGTATCCAATTTATAATAGACATTACTCTAACAAACAGCACAAAATAACATTGACAACTGGTTACACAGGTAACGTCAGTAAATGATTAAATGTAATGGGAAAATCAAATCTTCTTCATCAGATTGTGTCTCCCAGGACACGTGTACCTGGCAGAAATACTATGACCATGAGAGAAAAATCACAAAGGTAAAAAAAGTTAGTTATGTACAAAATGCTAAATCTAATCTTTGTTGTAAAATTAAATCTGACATGGACTAATCCTGATGAAAATAATTTTGGTGAAGCATAAATAAAAATAGAAAAATTGGAAACTATTTGTGCTGTATAGAAAATGACTTACTGGATTTTGCAACAGAAAATACAAAATACAGGAAGGAGGGGGGGAGCAAGAGACAAGGCCGGAGAGGGAGCCAGAATTTGTTCCTAATCCCAGGGCAGTGGGAACCCCTCGCCAGTTGTAAGTAGGGGATTGACATCACGCTTGCATTTAAAACTATGACACTGACTGTGCTGTAGGGAATGGAGTAGGCAAGATGTGTACTACAGAGTCACTCCTCTGAAGCTTATATCTAAGAGAGGTGCCAGATAAGGGCAAAGAAGTGTGGCAAAGAAGGGTAGGCAGACAGAGGCGGGCAGGAGGAAGGGAATGAAGGAAAGGAGAGAAGAGAGACATCACTTGTGGCTACAGACAGTAGGAAAAGGATGAGAAATTGGAGGCCTCTTAGTTCTAGGTTAATTGACATTTGAGCTGGGCCTTGGAGGGGAGAGAAGTTAGGAAGGACCATGAATGGGGGGAGGTTGCGGTGAGGAACAGTCCAGACAGGAAGAGGTGATATGAACAGAGAAGAAGGAGCACAGGCCTACATGGAGAGACCCTAGAGGAGTCTGGGCAAGTGTTTGAGAAGAAACCGTTTAGAGAACTATTGCAGCAGAATGAGTGCTCCCAGTCTCCCCCGTTCCCCTTCCTCCCACATGGATGCCCTTGCAGGGCGTGGTAGAGATGGTGGGGGAGGTGGAGTGGAAGATTCTGTGTGTGTGTGTGTGTATCCATCCAGAACTTTCTTACACTGCTGCTGGGAGTGTAAGAGTGCAACTATTTAAGAAAATGACTGGGCATTTTCTTATAAAATGAAACATACACATACCCTATAAGCCAACCATTCCACTCCTAGGTATTTACCCAAGAGAAGTAAAAACACAGGTCCACGCAAAGGACTTGTATAGATATTTCACAGCAGCTTTACTTATAATAGCTGAAGACTGAAAATAACAATTTCATCAATAGGAAAATGGGTAAACAAATTGTGGTACATCCTATACACAAGAATACTACTGTGCTGAGTAGTATTCAAATTCAGCAAAACAAACTACTGATCCATGCAACATCATGGATAGATCTCAGAAACTTTATGCTGAGCTAAAGAAACCTAACACAACAGTATATACTGCCAGATTCCACTCATGTGAGGCAAAGGTGATGTGGTAGAAATCTGAACAGTGGTTGGCCAAGGATAGAAGGGATTGACTAGGAAGAGGCAGGAGGGAACGTTCTGGGATGATGTAAATGTCCTATATCTCGATAGGGACGTGGGCTGCACAAGTGTAAACGTTGGCAAAACCCATGAAACCTAAGATGTGTGCATTTCTCTGTAGGTGAATTATATATACGTTTAAAAAGTTTATTGCAGTTTAAAAAGTTTATTGCAGTCCGGGAAGATTGGAAATTGCATTATAAATCAGGAGTGATTTTTTTGTCTTTCTTCTTTGTAATTGCAGCTTAAAAGATTTTTCGTTTTAAAGCATATTAGCCTTCTTGTCAGGGCATTCTGGCCACAGCCAGCTGACCCTCTAGCCTACTCTCCTTCTATTCTTCTTAGAATGCCCATATCCTGTTGTGCCCCTTATGCATACCAGCTCAAGCCTGGGTTGTCTGGCTGATGTGACCCTTAAAGGGACTGGATCTTTTTTTTGTCTTAATGTTTCAAGACATAATTTGACAAGATCGATAGGAGTAAGGGGCCATGTGGTGTCATGGAAAGACTGTTTTGTTTGTTCATTTGTTTTTCTGTAACCTGGGGATAATAGCACTACCCTGTAGTGGTTGTCAGGGTTAAATGAGCAGCTCAGCTAGGACACCCATTCTTGTGCGTGGCACATAGAGAGGCCAGAAAGCATGACAGCTGGGATCCTGGCTGACTGTCCTGTGGCTTCTGCACTGCAGGTGCGGCTACCAGTCTGGCATGCCCTCCTCTGGTGCAGGCCACCTGCAAGGGCTCTGGGCACACTATATTCCCTCAAATGTCCCATGGTATCATCTTTTCTTGTTGAGAGAGCTGAGTTAAGGAACTCAACTAAAAGAAACTGACCTCCTACTACTCTTACTATGTTTTAAGGGTATCAGCATGGAAGCCATGGCTGAGAATAAAATGGTGCCCTCTGATTTTAGCACAGGACCTATGGAAAAAACTGCCAAACCTTTGCCATTTAAGGATCCGAACTTTGTGGTAAGCATCTAAGGTACTTTATACATAAAAAATCAAACAACCATACCATGGCTTCTGATCATGGTGGGCCTGCACGTCCCCTTCTCCATCCAAGTCACCACCTTCTCTGTCATGGGCTGTTGTGGGAGGGGTGGAGGCAGGATAACACAGGCATTTCCTTTAAGTACATCTAAGCTATTGTGCTATAAAGTAGAAATAGGCTACTCCTCCTTTTGTTCTCGAAGGATATAAGAAATATAGTGATTCAGGTTACACGATTAAAAGTTTATTTTTCATTAATTAGTTTTGAAAATACAGTATTGCCAGTGCCTGCAACAGATTTTGGCATTCTTTTCCATTTTATTTTGTCATCTTCATAGGACAAAAGAAAAAAAAATTCCAGAAGGCTTGCCATGCCATGATTGAACCTTATTTGGGTTTTCCAGGATCACCAGCACTTTGCAAGGCAAAGATTTGCCCTCAGAAGGGTTTAGAGAGGTGATCATGAATTTAAATCTAACTTTGTAGTAAATTTATTTTAAAGTAATAGGAAATTCATGAGTGAATTCAAAGTTAGACCCAATAAAGGACGTGATTTTCTATGTGTATGTAAAAAAAATAACACTTTATTTCTACTCTATCACTAACTCACTCATAGGTTTCAACAATTCAGAAGCATTGTTTTTTATAAGTAAGATTAAAATATACTTTTTAAAAAAGCCTTAGGGGTATAAATGATTGCTGACAGAATGAAGGGTATATTACTGTTATGAATAAGAATAAATGTCAGATTCTGAAATGGTACTTTCCATTGACTTTTGTTTCATCTAATCCATGCTTTTAATTCCAGCACTCTGGCCATGGTGGTGCAGTAGCTGGCAAGAAGAATAGAACCTGGAAGAACCTGAAACAAATTCTCGCTTCTGAAAGGGCATTGCCGTGGCAACTGAACGATCCTAACTGTGAGCTGTCTAGAGCCTTCTATGAGTTCATAATGTTTAGACTAGAAACTTTCTTATAA
>NW_011888784.1:14723576-14729081 GCF_000151845.1 Pteropus vampyrus
ATAAAGGACGTGATTTTCTATGTGTATGTAAAAAAAATAACACTTTATTTCTACTCTATCACTAACTCACTCATAGGTTTCAACAATTCAGAAGCATTGTTTTTTATAAGTAAGATTAAAATATACTTTTTAAAAAAGCCTTAGGGGTATAAATGATTGCTGACAGAATGAAGGGTATATTACTGTTATGAATAAGAATAAATGTCAGATTCTGAAATGGTACTTTCCATTGACTTTTGTTTCATCTAATCCATGCTTTTAATTCCAGCACTCTGGCCATGGTGGTGCAGTAGCTGGCAAGAAGAATAGAACCTGGAAGAACCTGAAACAAATTCTCGCTTCTGAAAGGGCATTGCCGTGGCAACTGAACGATCCTAACTGTGAGCTGTCTAGAGCCTTCTATGAGTTCATAATGTTTAGACTAGAAACTTTCTTATAACAAACCTACATTATTATGTTCATATTAATGTAGGAAACAATTTTTAGCTTAGGAATTTTATAGTGGCATCAGTGTAGGGAAATTATGTATATATTTCCTCATAACTGTATCTATGTCGAATCTGTATTGTCTTGGATGAGTGGTTTTTAGTGTCACTGTTAACATTTCAATCTGGTGAAATAGGTCCTGATATGATAATATCGGTGTTTCTATTTGACAAACTTCTTATTCAGAAATCTGCTCTTAAAATTTGTTTCTAAGAACAAGGTTGCCCGAGATTTAGAAGGTTTTCTAACAACCAGCTTAAAGGCCAGCTCTGTTTTACCCTCTGAGCTGGTGTTTTTCAGAGTCAATGCTTTATGCTGTGGTATTTCCAAATCTATTGAAAGCACTATTGTATGTTCTGTACAACTTCATTGGAAAGTATAGGTAAAATTTCCTCCGTCTCCCGTCCCACTGTACGTCTTTCATAGGGGTGACTCAGACTGGTGAAAAGGGAGCTAGACAGTTGTCTGAGTGTGGACATTCCAGTGTTTGGACGCTCACATCCAAACAGTAGGTTGTTTGGCATCTCATCACCTTCAGCCAATATAGCCTGAGACAGTGAAAGTGGCTTGTGGGCAGATGAGCTTTTTGGTGGTTCTGCTAGAATAGTGTTCCTGGGAACAGGGCAAAGCTAGATCCGGAGCCTGTACTTGGTCTGTGACATACTGCATTATTTCCCCAGAGAATTCTGAGAACTTAAGCGCGAAGTAAAAATTTCAGAAATATTATCAAACAGTATTTTAGCCAGCTTAGTTTTCTTCTTTTTCTTTTCTTTCTTTCTTTTTTTTTTTTTTGTTTCCAGATTTCAGTATTGATGCTCCTCCATCCTTCAAACCAGCTAAGAAGTATTCTGATGTTTCGGGTCTTCTTGTGAGTATAATTACATCTCTATGTCTTATAACATTGAATTGAAAGGAAGATTTCACAGTGTTGTCTACATAGTAGTGTTGAATATTGACCACCACTGGTCCTGCCTGGAGCCCATAAACTTTGAATAGGTAATGGGGTTTGTGCTGAAGCGTTCACACATTTATTATGGAATGGCTGCCGCCTGGGGCATTCATGTGGGCAGCTTAGAGAAAGGATTGCTCCGAAAAGCAGCAGACCCAAGTTTCACTTTCCCTTCCTCTGCTTAACTATATAAACACAAATACACACACACATACACACACACACGTATATGTTTCATACATATGTTAACTACACACGAAAACTTTTTTTTATCTTTTTTTACTGTTCAAGTTTAAAAAACTTCTTGCAGTTTAGAGATGATTTTTTTAAATATCGAAATTTCTCTAATGGGGTAATATGGTAAAAGTAGTGATTTTCAAACATATTTTTAAGCACCAGAACTCCTTTTCCAAATGGAATCTTTTACAGAATTCCCTGGAGCCCACCTACCCACTGTGGCCCCGTGTGGATCTGGTCCTCCGTTCTCCCCACTCCCACCACAGTAACCCCTTCTGGGGAACACGGTTTGAAAACTAGCAGCATAGTTGAAGAAGTGGGACTTGGGCAAGTAACTGAACCTCAGGAACCTCCAAGAGTCTCGCTTCCTTCTTTTCAGAATGTAGACGAAGAGTAGAACTTTCAGCTCACCTTCTTCATCACTATTCGATTTGGAAGATAGGCTTTTTTTCATAACTGTAGAAAAAATGAGTCACTTCACTTTTTAAAACTCCTTCGCATCATTTAAATGCTTCACATTTTTATGAAAATGTATGACTGCAGCTTCTGTAACAAACTAAATTAATGATACACATTTTACCTTGGAAGGATTTGAGTTGTTACTGTATTTTTGAAAATAACGTTAGTTATATGCTGAATTACTCATATGTTTTATTTCCTTCAGAGAACACACACTCCTCAGTGTACTACAGACTTTTAACATAGATCCTTAAACACGAGGATGCTAAAAAATGAAAAAGAGAGTAGAAGCACTATAAAATGGTGTGTGTTTGTGGTGGCTTCTTTTCACATCCATTCATGGCATGTATCTCCTCCTAAAGGTCCCCTAAGGGAACTTCACCTTTAGAGAAATGTAGCCTTATGCTATCTGCTGTCTACTACGTGAAAATAGTTACCTCGTATATTTGACTTTTTTTAATAGTTGTTTATGACCCACCCCTTCGCAGCCAGCCAAGTGACTGACTGACTGTTTCCCCTGTGCGCGGGCGTGGCAGGGAGGTGTGGCAGGGAGGCGAGCAGGGTCACAGCTTTTCAGCCCTGGTTACAAGCCATGGAAAGTACTGTGGCTCGGGAAAGATGAGGAGCAGTGAACACTCCCTGTCCCCCTGCAGCGAGGAAGGCCTGAAAGCTGTTTGCTGCCTGCCCTCCTGGAAGGCAGCCTTTGTTTCATTCAGGCCCCAGGGATGGAATCCGGAGGAGCTTCCGACTGTAGGAGTGCAGTTCTTTACTTGTTCCACTCTGCAGCGTCACTTGGCATCCTCCCCTCTGTTCAGAATACTAGGTCAAGTCCGGTCTGTGCAAGTTCTTGTTGATGACCTTTTTGTTGGTGCCACATTATCTCTGTATTCTGCATTATGTATTCAGAAGCCTTCTTGGCAGTGAGGTCTGAACTTGAGCGGCTCAGGACAGTTTGGTGGTGGGAGTGAGGCAGCCACAGGAATGGAGCCAGGCTGGGGCTGGTTCGTATACAGAGGCTAGATGATCAAAGCCAGATGCACATGCCTGCGCCCCTGCTCGAACTGTGGGGCAGCCTCCCCCTGCCAGTTAGTCCATCTAACTGCCTCCTGGCCAGGAGCCTCAAAAGGGGCTGTTGCTGTTTTTCTAGTTAAGCTTTCCTTTCTATTACTGTCCCTGAAGGGAGTGTGGTAAAGAAAGGCACTATTTAGATCAGGCCGAAGGATCAAAGTTTTATTTTATGCAGAACTTCAATTAATCTTAGTTTTTTAGAAATAATCTAAAATTTTCCTGACGCATAGATGTTAAAAAGCCTAAGGAGATCTCCAGTGGCAGAACTGAAGACTTTTTAGAGTATGAGAAACTCATGACTCAGTTCCCTCGGCTTGTTGCTTCTTCGCTCCCCTCCCTGCTCAGATCTCAGCGTTGCTGCCTCCTCTTCCAAGGAGATGATCAACCTTGGAGCAGACAAGCCACACTTGAGTAATTGGATGTTATCTGTCTAGACTTTAATGGCATCCTTTATAATTTTTTTAAAGGAGCTCCAAATGACTCATCCTCATGGTTTCTGTTTCAAAATCTGCAGGAGCCATGTGCCTCGAGGTATATAGGGAGAGAGTTATCTTCTCCACTCTGCACATGTTAAAAACAGACCAAAAGAGAATTTCGATATGTCAATTGAGAAACAAGTTTTCTTTTCTGTGATGGTCCTGATTGTCCATTTTTTGTTCATTCATGTATTTATTGTTGCTGTACAAACACTGGCTGAAGGCCCACTGTGCACTCTGCATTGCACTTGGAGCTGGGGTTCAGTGACGAGCACACCACAGGGGTCCTGCCTCAGGGAGCCTCATGGCTTAGACCTTAGTCAAAGAGTCATGCAGATAATAGATGTAAAAGCATCAGAGATAAGCATTCCACAGGAGAACAGTGGTGAGGTAAGAGTGAGGGTGGGGTCCTGACCTTGTGGGGACAGATAAGGCTTCCCTGATATGACTTTGGGGACTGAGTCCTACAGGATGAACGGGTGATTGCTGAGCAAAGTGGGCCAGGATGGGAGCCCCTCCCAAGGAAAGGGCAAACGGGGCATGACAGGAGGGAGAGACATAGAGGCAGGGTAGATGGAACCAGTGAGTGACAACAGGTAGCTGAGGAAAAGGTATGAGAAGGAGGAAAGACTCAGGAGCCATGCTGAGGAGTTGTTTCTTTGTCTCGAGAACAAAGAAGAGCCATTGAGAGGTTTCACGAAGAATAACGTGATCAGAATTGCAAGTAGCAAAGATGACCCTGGCTGCAGTTGTAGGATGGCCGTGTCTTGCAGTGGAAGAGTGGGTGTGGGTGGCCAGTCCAACACTGCAGTGGAGCCCAGGGAGCCGTGGGAGTGGCATGGAGAGAGGGCGGAAGAATGGGAGAGGAGCGCCCTGGAGTAGGTGGAGGGTGGCAGGGAGGGGTGGGTGTGCTGCTCCTTGCCTTGGGGAACAGATCTGGAACATTCTTCTGAAGCAGGTGGTTAGATTGAAGGCAGAGATCCAGGAGGGGTGATCATCATGAATTCACTTTTGGACCTGTTGGTTGCAACCCTTGAGGCACCAACCAGAAGAATCCTAGTGACCGATGTGGTTATCCCTTTTCCATCCATACCCTGAAGTATTTCTCAAGTCTGGGAAGAGTAACAAGTTTTTGCCCGAGTGAGAAATTTAGTGTTCTTGGTGACAGAGTTAAGACATAATGAAGATATATTTCACTTTCAGTAAAATAGAAAAAAATTTTAACTCGAACTTAAAATATTCACCACCACTACCACCACCTCTTCTGCCTTCTCTGTGCCTATTTCCCACCCAGGCCAACTACACGGACCCCCAGAGCAAGCTGCGGTTCAGCACCATTGAAGAGTTTTCCTACATTCGGAGGCTGCCATCCGATGTCGTCACTGGCTACCTGGCCCTGAGAAAGGCCACAAGCATCGTTCCCTGAGCCTTGAGAAGTGAGGATGAAGTGGAAAACTGTTTCAAAGGCAGACTTTGGACTCATGATTTTGTTTCATGGAAACAAACTCATTTTGCTGTCAATCTGTAAATGTCAATGCTGTGCCTTGGAAAGAATATTTGGCTTTAATTTAAGGGGGTTTTTTTCTATGTTTTTCCTCCAAGTGTGATATTTCCTGTTGAGTTAAATTATACTTCATTTGTTGTCTCAAGTAAAGTTGTTTGACAAGAAAATATAAAATTGTGCTTTTAATATAACCCAAGTACATTCCAGAATTTTGGCTTCAAAGCTCTGAACTCTCTTACAATGTATTTAAAGACTATAATGAATCCTGACAATGGAGCTGGATTATTCTTGATCCCAATGACTCCTTTTTTAGAGCATATTAGTCT
>NW_011888784.1:14730126-14734691 GCF_000151845.1 Pteropus vampyrus
GCTCCTGCACTTCCTGCCAGCAGTCAGCCTAGGAAAACCCCTCAGTTTCCCGTTTGGTGAAATGGAGTGAGTGAGCCAAGGGCCCTTCCTGCTTTGCTTCCACTTTCTGTTATACAATGAAAACTTGGGGCAGGTGTACTTTTTTCCCTATAAAGGCTCCCCAAATTGGATAGAGCCCCACTAACACTATTCTAACACTGATTGTTGGAGGCTACCTCAGACCTGCCTCTTCAGTCTCCTGGGATGGGATTTGAGGTGAAAGAAAATCCCTGCCCTGCACATGTCCACCATGGGGACCCATTGCCTCTGAGACTATTGCCCCTGCAGGCCTCTCAGAGTTTCTGGGACTGTGTATGCCATGAACCCTCTTTCAGAGTCACCCGGAACCAATTAAAATGCAGATTCCTGAACCATGCATGGTAGAACTGACCTACACAGGGAGTGGGGCCCAGGCATCTGCATTTGACAAATATCCTAGCATGAATGTGACTCACAGAAGTGTAAGAACCGCCACCTTCCGCAGGCAGAGGGGAAGCGCGTGTGCCGGACACCTGGCTCCCTTCTTTCCTGTTCCCCTGCCAGGCTGTCCTTGCCAGCCTCTTTTTGTTAGAGAACTGAGTTTGGAAGGTCAGGCAAACTAAGCTTCAAGCTGTGAACAGTGCAACAATGAGTCCTCCTACGGGTTTTGGAACAGGCGGATAATTGTGTTGGGCGGAAGGAGGCAGGAGATGTAAAAAAATACCCAGGGATTCTGATTCAGCTGGCCTGAGCTGGGGCCTGGACATAGTATGTTTTGAACTCCCCAGATGATTCTCATGTACAGTGAGCGTTGAGAACTCTTGCTGCAACTATAGAGTATTTCACATAGGTATGTTTTCTTGTTCTCTTCACAGATTAGCTAACTGTTTCCATCCCAGGAGCATGGGCAATTTCTGTGTACATGCGTGCATGCATGCGTGCGTGCGTGAGTGCATGTTTACGAATCCTTTTCACACAGCCTCTCAGCACTGGAGTTGGAAACATGAATGTCGCTAATGACTCCTTCCTCTTCCATCTTTACCTGCACGTTCAATCAGCCCCCAAATCCCCTCTTCCTTCTTTTCTCACATTCCTCTTCTACCTGCCCTCTTCCTACTCAACTTCAGGAACACATCGCTTCTTGCCTGGACATTTCAGAGTTCTCCTAACTGCTCTTTCCGACAGGCTGATCCCCGCCCCTCCATCTTCCCCTCTGCCATCAGAGGGCTTTCCCATAACTTTGGATAAGAACTTGACTGCCCGTCACGGCATGTCCACGGGAAATTTGTCTTAGTTACCTTGTTAATTCTGGCATTGGCCTGTAGGATCCAAAGGATAAAGTCGGCCTTTTGAAAGAGAAAACAATTAGCTGAGAAATCAGATTGTCTTCTAAAGACTAAACTGAGGTCCGGTCTGCTCTGAGTGGAGTTGGACTCTTTCCCAATATCTGATACTTGTCTTCACTTTAAGAGATCGGTCTGTTATCGGATATAGTTTAGAACTACCTGTAATGTTGGACAAATGCTTTCCTGAACTAGATAGTCCATGTGGTTGAGGGGGACCCATTTTGCCCTCATCTCCCAAGTTAGAGCATGCATCGATCCAAATTTTAAACATATATTATAATTGGGCCCAAAATATTTTCAATGAGAAATCTCTCATTTCTGAATCCCTGGCCACTGGAAACAGACATCAGACATTCGAGTCCATCTCTACTAACTTACAACCATGCGTTGAGAGTGCTTAACTTAGTACAAATAAAGGGTAAGTAAAGAAACTGATGGAGTATGTAGTAAAGAAACCCGACCAAATAGGACAGAACAAATGGGAATGATAACTCGGGAAGAGATTGAAAATGATGTCCTCTTACAAATGCATGAAATGATTAGTGTTATTTAAAATAACATTCTGTCCGATAGAAGTGTGTGGGCCCTATTTGGATCTTGATTCAAATGAACAAACAAACAAAACTTAAAAAATGATTTTTGAGACAACTGGAAATTTGATAGCTGATGACATTGAGGAGCCCTTGTTTTTAGTTGTGGTAATGGTCTTGTAATGTGGAAGGAAAGGATTCATATCTTTTAGAGCCCTTGTTTTTAGTTGTGGTAATGGTCTTGTAATGTGGAAGGAAAGGATTCATATCTTTTAGAGACACATAATGAAATATTTATGGATGGAATGATAATATCTGGGATTTGCTTCATGATAATACGGGAGAAAGGAAGTGGATGACAATAGTGTTGAACGAGAATGGCTGTGAGTCAATAATTGTTGAAGCTGAGTGATAGGTGCATAGAGGTTCATTATAACTATTCTACTTTTATATATTTGAATTTCTCCATAATAAAAAGTTTCTTAAAAGTCTGGCCTGTTACATTGTTACTAAAAATTATGATGAATTTTTACCTAAAATTGGTGGTCTGCATTAGTTTCAAGTGGCTTGTGGATGCTGAAAGTTTGAGAAATGCTGCCTGAGTGGTATCAGATCTTTAATAGAGGAGATATTCAAGACCTAAAGCATTTCACAAAGAATAGGTTGAAAGAAAAGAGACACAAGGCAGGTGATGTTGTCCCCTAGATATTCTTAATAGAGGTCTTCATGTGCATTCTGTTGAGTATTTCCTGTGTAGGGTTAGGAATTGGAGTGGAGACACCCTGCATTAGAATAGTGGATCTTTTCTTGACAGAAGACGTGCACCTTCCGCCTTGTTTTTTCTCTTTTCTGTGGCTCCTAGGAGTCTCAGATGCAAATTTGCAGCCTACTTATAGTAACTAAGATCGTATAGTCGACATTTCCATGTGCTCATCTCATTACTGGCTCTATCAACCTCCCCTTGTCTTCTTCATTGCTTATTTTGGTAATTTATTCCATCCTTTATTCTGAGTATTTTTATAAGCTGGCTCAACGTTTTTATGGAGCAAGGAAAGGAGTAAATAACTAGCTAAATAAATAAGCGATCTGTGACTAAGGCCAGGGGAAGAGAGGAGTCACGGGGTGGAGAGCAGACAACCCTAATGAATGAGCTCCTCTAGCATAAGAGGGAGAGGAGGGCTGACAGCAACCACCCACTGGACCTCTTCAAAATCATTATGGTTTTATGCCTTCCTTTGTATTCATTATGTCTGCTACCATTGTTTGTTTCCCTGTAATAACGGGCCATAAAACTCTTTATAAAAGGTGGAGAGAAGCTGCCTATTTGTTTTAGTGACAGGGTTGGGTGTGAAAATGGGGCCCCTTTCCTCTCACTGCAAATATAGAACCCCTGGATTCAACCTGGTTTTCTTCCATGACTCTGTGGCCTCCGTCCACAGGTGCTTCTGTCCCAGCTGCAGATAAAGCCTTTCCTGGGAAGAGGCAGTGATTTCCTGGCCAACAGGATGCTGACTGCTGACAGGCACATGGTGTGCACCAAACACGCAGCTATCCTCCACTCAGCGTCAGGAAGATGAGTCACCTCCACTGGCCCAGGTGCCTCAAAGCCTCAGATCTTTCCAGTGTGGATACAGAAGGGCACGGCCTGGATTTTACAATGCGAAATATTGCAAGGGCTTTTATCAGGAATCGAACTGAGGCCTTGGTGACTGATAGCTCCCCTCATAACAACTAGAGAGGAAACTGCTAACAGAGATAAAGATGAGAGCGTTTCTGGTCTTTTCAAAGAAAAAGTCCCTTCAGAGATGATATCAGACCTTGAAAATGAGAGATGCAGAAAGTACATACATTAGTGCAATTCCTCCAAACTTCTCGCTTGCCTCTCTGGATGGTTTTGTAAGGAAACAAGAACCTAAGTACTTGTGCCCACTTGTTACCATTTTCTCTGAAATTCGATGCTGCCATTTCTCTGCTTATGGAGTGGCAGAGGGCCAGTAGCTTTTGTCTTGAAGCAAACATGGCTGCAAGAGCGAAGGAGAAAGGCAAGATGGAACATTCTAGGACTGGAATGTGTAGGTGGGGACCTTGGGGTGCATGTTGGGTCTGGGAGAGCATAAGCAAGCCTTCATGGTAGCACTGCCTGGGCCCAAGCCATTTCCAGAGAAATGGGGGCTGAACTATGTGCGTACTCTCTCAAAAAGCTAATTTCCCAGGCCTATAATGAGGTTTATCTTTTATTTGTAAGAAGCCTTTTATTTGTTTTCCTTCTTTATCTTTTTTCTCTAATTTAAGCAAGTGGTGGGGGGAGAAAAACCTCACTACACAAAAAGTCAGATTTAGATATGAAAAAACACATAAGGGTATATTGCTAAGAGAATTTAAAAAATCACAAAACCAGAGGTAAAATTTTTTTATAGTAATAAAAAAAAATCCATAAGAAAGGAAGTGAAATGAATCATACCAAGGAGTTAATAGTTGTCTCCTTTGGAGAAGGGAATGGATTTGGGGTAGGTATGATTAAGAAAGGAACTTATTACTCTGAAATCTGGAATTTTGGGAAAGAGCACATAGTAATTTTTCAAAAGCAAAAAACTCATTTTAGGAGCTCTGGGTTGGGAGTACATACTCCATGGAACTCAGGCTTGTCCTTGAGGTTGGAGCCTCCCTCCCA
>NW_011888784.1:14734741-14755430 GCF_000151845.1 Pteropus vampyrus
CTAATGAATGAGCTCCTCTAGCATAAGAGGGAGAGGAGGGCTGACAGCAACCACCCACTGGACCTCTTCAAAATCATTATGGTTTTATGCCTTCCTTTGTATTCATTATGTCTGCTACCATTGTTTGTTTCCCTGTAATAACGGGCCATAAAACTCTTTATAAAAGGTGGAGAGAAGCTGCCTATTTGTTTTAGTGACAGGGTTGGGTGTGAAAATGGGGCCCCTTTCCTCTCACTGCAAATATAGAACCCCTGGATTCAACCTGGTTTTCTTCCATGACTCTGTGGCCTCCGTCCACAGGTGCTTCTGTCCCAGCTGCAGATAAAGCCTTTCCTGGGAAGAGGCAGTGATTTCCTGGCCAACAGGATGCTGACTGCTGACAGGCACATGGTGTGCACCAAACACGCAGCTATCCTCCACTCAGCGTCAGGAAGATGAGTCACCTCCACTGGCCCAGGTGCCTCAAAGCCTCAGATCTTTCCAGTGTGGATACAGAAGGGCACGGCCTGGATTTTACAATGCGAAATATTGCAAGGGCTTTTATCAGGAATCGAACTGAGGCCTTGGTGACTGATAGCTCCCCTCATAACAACTAGAGAGGAAACTGCTAACAGAGATAAAGATGAGAGCGTTTCTGGTCTTTTCAAAGAAAAAGTCCCTTCAGAGATGATATCAGACCTTGAAAATGAGAGATGCAGAAAGTACATACATTAGTGCAATTCCTCCAAACTTCTCGCTTGCCTCTCTGGATGGTTTTGTAAGGAAACAAGAACCTAAGTACTTGTGCCCACTTGTTACCATTTTCTCTGAAATTCGATGCTGCCATTTCTCTGCTTATGGAGTGGCAGAGGGCCAGTAGCTTTTGTCTTGAAGCAAACATGGCTGCAAGAGCGAAGGAGAAAGGCAAGATGGAACATTCTAGGACTGGAATGTGTAGGTGGGGACCTTGGGGTGCATGTTGGGTCTGGGAGAGCATAAGCAAGCCTTCATGGTAGCACTGCCTGGGCCCAAGCCATTTCCAGAGAAATGGGGGCTGAACTATGTGCGTACTCTCTCAAAAAGCTAATTTCCCAGGCCTATAATGAGGTTTATCTTTTATTTGTAAGAAGCCTTTTATTTGTTTTCCTTCTTTATCTTTTTTCTCTAATTTAAGCAAGTGGTGGGGGGAGAAAAACCTCACTACACAAAAAGTCAGATTTAGATATGAAAAAACACATAAGGGTATATTGCTAAGAGAATTTAAAAAATCACAAAACCAGAGGTAAAATTTTTTTATAGTAATAAAAAAAAATCCATAAGAAAGGAAGTGAAATGAATCATACCAAGGAGTTAATAGTTGTCTCCTTTGGAGAAGGGAATGGATTTGGGGTAGGTATGATTAAGAAAGGAACTTATTACTCTGAAATCTGGAATTTTGGGAAAGAGCACATAGTAATTTTTCAAAAGCAAAAAACTCATTTTAGGAGCTCTGGGTTGGGAGTACATACTCCATGGAACTCAGGCTTGTCCTTGAAGTTGGAGCCTCCCTCCCAATTGCCTCAGTCCATCAGGAAAGCCTCACCACCCCACCCTGTCCATCAGGACAGGGGACTCTCTCTTCCCTGCTCTGTGTCAGGGAACTCTAGCTCTTCCTGACAGACCAAGGACTGCAACTAATGGAATGCAAAGCATCGTCTCCCCTTCCTCCACTACATTCTTTCCATTTAATACTCACTACAATCCTGCGAGGTAGCTATAGCAGCGTGTTCACTTTACACCTATGGAAAATGAAGTTCGAGAAGCTAAAATACACATCTACAAGGAGGCAGGGAGGGCAGTGAGCCAGGAACCCTCCATCCACACACAAGGTTCCTTTCAGCCCCCGATTCCTTTGGCAGGAGAAGGTTGGCTTGGAACTACCTGAGAAGGGTGAGTAGGAGCACAGGGACTCTGCTTGGACGTAACATGAGAATGCTGAAATTACCACGCAAGTGCATATTCCCACGGGGCATTCTGCAGTGATTGACTCTGTGTACAACTTGGCTAGGCCACAGTACCCAGATATGTGTAGTCAAACACCACATAAAAATATGTGGTGTTTGACTACACATATCTGGGTACTGTGAGAGGGTATTTTTTAGATGAGATTAACATTTAAACCGGTAGACTGAAGCAGATTACTCTCCGTAATATGATTGGGCTCCGTGCAATCAGTTGAAGGTCTTGAGAGAAAAAGAACTGAGGTCCTGGAACAGGAGGGAATTCTGCCTCCAGGTTGTCTTTGGACTTAAGCTGCAACATTAGCTCTTTCCTGGATCTCCAGCCTGTTGGCCTGCTCTTCAGGTTTCAGACTGCCAGCCCCATAATCACACGAGCCAAGTCCTCAAAATAAATCTTTCTCTCTCTCTCCCCCGATGTACACACACACACACACACACACACACACACACACACACACACACACGCACTCTATTGGTTTTATGTCTCTGGAGAACGCTGACCAATATTCATTTTCTCTAAAGGAAAAGATTGGGTGGGCATATATATTTTAAACTACCTTTCACTGGCATTCACCTGGCAGTGAGGCTTGTACATCTTACATGTTTCATAAATATCTGATTGAAAATTAACACCTAAGGTAAAACTGCTCAATGGCTTTGCCAGATGTGATATTTATTTAAACTAGTGTTTGTTCCCTAATGCAGGGGTCCCCAACCCCCAGGCCGCAGACTGGTACTAGTCAGTGGCCTATTGGGAACCGGGCTGCACAGCAGGAAGTGAGCAGTAAGCTAGCAAGCGAAGTTTCGTCTGTATTTGTAGCCTCTCCCCAGCGTTAGCGTCACCACCTCAGCTCTGCCTCAGATCTTCAGGCATTAGATTCTCATAGGAGCACCAGTCCCTGGTGCCAAAAAGGATGGGGACCACTGCTCTAATGAGTCATTGAATCTAATGAAAAGGAACAGAAATTGTATTGATTAAATCGGGGGAGGGAGAGTGGGAACATTGAGAGATGAGGTGTCTTCCAATTCTGAAGATTCCATGACCATAATTCTAGAAACCATAAGTTTTGTTTCATCTTTTAAATCAGAGTAAATGGGGACAGACAAGGCCTGAAGAAGAGCTCTAAGAGGACACTATTGCCTCTCATTCCCACGCCAGGTGCCCTGGACCTCTCGCTGTGCAGGTCCCATTCTGTCCACGTACCCCCCCTTACTGCAGACAAATACTCCCTTGTTACCATATGCACAATGCTGAGACCAGCAAGAATGTATTTAGGTGTTTTGCCTTGCACTATTTGCATTGGGAACCCAAAGAAACAGTTCCCAATAGGGAGCATCACTGCTTCCATTTTAACCATAAAGGAAAACTGAGACTCAGGGATAGTGGGCAGTCTGCCCAGGGCTGCACAGGTGTCATGATCTGAACTGGTCATGAGGCTGCTGGGAAGAAGAAAGGTGTCTGGGAGGATGTGCCCTGGCTTCTCTGGAATCCCCATTCACCGAGCCTCACCACCTCTTGAGGAGCAGATCCAGAGGAAGGGATTGAGACTTTGTATCCTGGATTCACCATCCTCAGGGCTATATTCTGGAAATGAAGACTGCTTCTCAATTATTATTAAAAATTTTGACCTAACATCTCTTTTTTATGAAACTTGTTTCTGACACAACATTTCATTTCCCAGTATGTGGCAAGCTTATTCCCTGTCCGCTATCACGGAGGGAGTTCCCTTATCCCTCAGCGCTTGGCTTAGCAGTTACCTCCTCCAGAAAGCTTACCTGTCCCTTCTCTGCCCCTGAACTCCCCATCGCTCCTATAGAGCCCTGGCAGTCCGCAGGCTCCACGTTTGTTGCCTTACATAGTCATCGGGCTGAGCTTCTCATGGCAGAAAGCCTGACACAGAGCAGTGTCTGGCACACGTTAGAGCTTGGTAAACGTGTATTGACTAAACCAAGGAGATAGTAGAAGTGAATAAATTAGACAATGTTTCTTTTTTATAGGGGAAAATGACTAGAAAGTACTAATTATTTTGCCTGATACATATGGGTATTCAAAGTTTATAAAATAATTCTTAAAAGCGAGAGGGTTGTTCTCAGGATATCCCATGACCTAAGTTGTACTGAGGGGCTACTAAGCAGTGCCACTGTCATTTTGGGGTAAAAAAAATGTCAATGGCCATGAAGAGAATGTTTTCAATTTTAAGTTTTCCTCTCATAAGTTTTCTAAAACCACTGGCATTCCTTGTTGTTTATCTAGAATCTAGTAATCAGCACAAAATTTAGCCCCAAATTATGAGTTATAGGTATTTTAAACTTGAAATTCAATATGACATGAATCCAGGGACCTGCCAATTATTTAAGATAAAGAAGATTCACCCAGTCTCAAAATTTCTGGTCAACTGAACAAATTCAAAATCACCAGGTTTAGAAATTTGGCATCACCATGTTTGTTCGTTTTACATTTACTTATCCATTCATGTGAGCAATGGAAGCTTCCCACCATAGGAGGGTTAGTAAGCTGGTCAAGGAGATAAGACATCGATGAACAAGAAGATTGATAGTGTAACAATTGGTGGATGGGGACCAAACCTAAAAGGACAGTTGACTTCTGTCAAAATGGTGTTGTAACAGTCAAGGAAAACTAGGTAAAAAGAAATATACGAAGAATGCAATTATAAGAGGGACCCAGTAGGGATGGGATACGCTAGATCCTGAGAAGGATAAAGAAAAGGAAAAGTATGGAAAATTTTCTTTGGATAATAAATAGCCATTCCATATAGGCAATAAAAATAAATTCGTAGTATTTTTGAAAAAAATAAAGAGACAAACAAGAAGACGAATGGACAGTGGCTGGTCCCTATGCCAAGCTGAAGGAAAGGCAGCCTGTGGCCTGGAGCAGTGACTCAGGCAGGAGGAATGTGGCTCATGCTGCCTGCAACTGCGATAAGGAGGACAGGATGGGGCACTGTTGAGGACATCCTGGATCAGCCCGGGGACTTTCCATGGAGGAGCATATATGGAAACCCATAGTCCGAGAGGATTCTGGCCTGCATGCCAGGCGGAGTCCTCAAATGTGGGCAAGGAGAGAAGAGTGGAACTGCAAACTCTCCATCACCAAGGTGCGGTGGAGATTGGGAAGGAAACGTGGCTGAGGTCCAGCTTCGCTACAGACTCGCTGGCTCCTCCTACCTTCCGGAGCCCTGCAGCCTGTGAGCTGTGCCGAACCCTCTTCAGACTAGCTTGGAGCATCCCCATACTCTGCAGCTGCTAACCCATGGATTCAAACCTCAGGCACATTTCTCCTACCAGCCCAGTTCGTGCCATATCTGTGTAATGCCTTTGCCTTACTTTACTTAGGAGACTCCCTTAAACAGGCTCACATTTTAAAAAAATTTTTAATTAGTTTCAAGTATACAGTATATTGGTTAGACATTTCTATAGTTCATAAAATAATTCCCCCAGTTGCTCCCTCCCTCCCCTGGCCCTCCACCTAGCCAATATATTAATGCTAACTGTATTCCTTATGCCATGCTCCCCATCCCCATGACCATCTATCAAAACAGGCTCACATTTTAAATATAGCCTCTGCCACTAAGCAAATATCTACATTCATAAATTACTCCCACCTGAGCCAACAACACCTTCCGCGCCCCCAGGATCCCTGGGCTTCCTTGGAGCACGGTCGAAACTCTTCCTGGACATCCACTCACCAGGCATTTGTAGAACTGGGCAAAAGTCACCTTTTTTCCCCTCGGAAGCAACCTTGTCACTCAGCAGTGTAAATCGCTGTGGTTTTCTAGGAGGCACAGGTCCCTGTCTCATCAGGTTTCTCTGTTTTTTTCATTCTGTAATAGCATCTGGAGTTTAGGCCCCTCTCCCTGCTACCTAAAACTGTTCTAAAATAAAAAAATTATTAGAAATATTAAGGCTTTTTTAAAAAGTCATCCTATAACCCCTAGCTGCTGGATCACATATGACAGAAAAAAAACCCAAAAAACAAAAAAAAACCTTACTCATAGGTCCTAAATGCTGCCTTTCAAATTATAGGCATGATTAAGTATCGACTAGTTACTAAGTGAAAATGCATCTGCTTTAACCTTCTTTACTGCTATTTTAAATATTATACAATCCACAAGAACTATTATTAATATGTCCTATAAATACTCTAGTTTGACTTATTTCTGATTCAAAAAATAATACGTTACTTAGTATGACTTGAAAAGAAGAAATGATTGTTAAAATTGTTTCTCCCTTAAGAAACAGTATTATTTGTAGAACTTCCCTCGAAAGCATTTTTGGAAATGACTCAGAATGCTCACTGACTCTACCACATTCTACCTTATAGAAACTGTGATAACAAGCAGTAATTTCCCATAATAGCTGGGTGCAACAAATTCAAAACAAATAGAGTCCATATTTTATTGTGCATGTGCAAAAAGTCTGGCCCATTCTTTCTTGGAGTAATTTGTGAGGCTGTAAATATGTTACTCTGATTTCTCTCAGCATGTGTTTCTTGTGTTGTTGTTTTAGGAGAATGGGAGGATTTGAGAAGGGGAGAGATGTTATCAAGGGGAAAGTTGGGGAGAAGGTTTTCTTGTCCTCAGTAGAAATATCTCAAATATAATATTAGTGCCTTGAATTGCCTATTCATGGCACATAACATATCATGATACCATCATGGTATCGAGTTATGGAAGACTTTCTGTTGAATGGAAAATAAGTGGACTAGAAAAAATGCCTTTGAAAAACTGAGATAGGCACCATGAACCCTGTCACACAGACCTGCCCGCCCCCCATCCCCACCCCGCCCCTGAAATCCTAACATCTCACTGTTTTATTTTACCAGCCATCTCTCTGGCTCTCTTGTCTCTCGTGCTTCTTCACACCTAAGTCTTTTGTCCCCTGTTTTCTACTACTTGCCCTCTTCTTGGTTTCATGTTCTTCCCTGTCCAGTACATACCCTTCACCCCTGCGTGAATCAGGACAGAAATAAGGGCCAGCACAGGAAACTGGCATTTTGTCAAGCGCTCCTTGCAGTTTGTCTCATTTAGTTAGCAATGACTTTGGGATTTTAAAATGAAACAGGGATTAGGAAGCTCACAAAACAATCGGCCAATCAAAAAGATGCAGAGCAACTGAATGATTTCAACATCTGAAAGCTTGTTTCTGACATGGCCCACACCAGAGCAATAGCCTGACGAGATTCACCTTTCTAGATAGTTTTGCTCACTTCCCCTCCACTGGTAACTTGTGATCAAAGGATTCCCAGTTTAAGCAAAATCTGGTCTGCTCATACTTGGAGGTCCTAGTGCAGCTTACTTCCATGAAATAAAACCTTAGGTCTCCCAGAACTTTCAGTGGCCCCATGTTGGCTGCTCTCACCACACAAGGTCATGCTGGGATAGGCAAAATGTCTGACTGGTTCTATCCTTATTCTGTAAATTCTGCTAAGTACTATTTGCACATGGATTCATCCGCATGCTGATGAAGCAGAGTTAGTGACTGGTACTATTTCCACCATTGTCTCACAGCCAGGTCTGACAATGAGGTGGAGAGTGCTAGATTTGGAGGCTAAGGATCTAAATTTGAGCTCCAGACCTTTACTTATTAGACAGGTAAAGGGTAGGTTAAAAAGAATGCTTAGAAATCTTAATGTGCTCATCTGAAAATCAAGGTAATAATCCCCACATGTTGTGGAGCTTACGTGAAATTTCATGAAAATGTGCTTGGTGAGGTGCTACAGATATAAAATGCCCTAGCGGTCAGATTATAAAATATTACAGAAGATGCTTCTTGAGTAAGCCGAGGTCTTATGCGGGCAGTTTCAGAACTGTCAATTTCATCATGGTATTCAAAATGTAATTATTAAGGCCTTTTGTGCCTGGAACTTGGCTACCAATTGAAAAAGATTGAGAAAACCATGGCCGATTGATATTTGCAGAAACGATATTACAGGTGTAGGCTTTGTTGACAGACAGGAAAGCTCTTGAATTGGTCAGGACCAGACACATCTTTTGCAATCTTTCAATCTATTAACCTGAGTGAGAGAAAAGATGGGCAGGAGTTGACAAGGTCTTTTAAATGGCCTAAGCCTTTGTAGCAGGAGAGTGGGAAGCCAGTAAAGGTTGCTGGGGCCCAGTGCTACTTACTAATCAGTCTGTGGAAGTCATCAGGACTGTTCATTTTTTTTATTCCCTAAATGGTATCTTTTGATAAGCTGAGTTTTCATTTTGACGCCCTTTTCAAGAAATCATTATTTTTCCTGTACAGTTAGTGTTTTTTGTGTTCTAAGAAATCTTTGCCTACCTTAAGGTCATGAAGATATTCTCCTATCCTCTCTTCTAGAAGCATTATATTTCCTTTTTTCTATTTAGGTTTGTTATCCACCTTGAATTAATTATTTTGAGTATGATGTCAGGGTTTGGATATGTATAATTACCTATATCCATCATTATAATATCATACAGAGTATTTTCAAGGCCCTAAAAATCCTGTGTTCTGTCTATTTATCCCTCCCCTCTTCCGCAACTGGCAACCACTGGTCTTTTTACTGTCTCTATAGTTTTGCCTTTTCTAGAATGTCATCTAGTTGAATCATATACGTTAGGTAGCCTTTTCAAATTGGCTTCTTTCATTTAGTAATATGCATTTACAGTTCCTCTATGTCTTTTCATGAATTGACGGCTCATTTCTTTTTGATGCTGAATAATATTCCATTGTCTGAATGTACCACAATTTATTCATCCATTCACCTATTGGACATCTTGGTTGCTTCCCAGCTTTGTCAGTTATGAATAAAGCTACTGTAAACATCCATGTGCATGTTTTTCATGTGGACAAAAGTTCTCAACTCCTTTGGGTAAATACCAAGGAGTGATTGCTGGATGGTATAGTAAGAGTATGTTTGATTTTGTAAAAAAACACCAAACTGTCTTCTCAAGTTTCAAAAAATTTTTTCCCAAAATTCCATTTTGATTTCCCACCAGCAATGAGAGTTCTTGTTTGTCCTCATCCTTGCTAGTATTTGTTGGTGTCAGTGTTCTGGGTTTTGGTGATTCTAATAGGTATGTATTGGTAGAAATCACTTTTTTTGGTGTATAGTTCTAGGTTGCACAGAATTTTTTTAACCAAGATATAATTTACGTATATTACAAACCTTTTTAAAGTTTATAATTCAGTAGTTTTTAGTATACTCTATCACGATTATCTAATTTTAGAACATTTCCAGATCCTCCAAAAGAAATCGGTATCCATTAGCAGTCTTTATCTCCTTCTTTCCCCAGCCCCTGGCAACTACTCCTATCCTGTTGTCACTATGGACTTAACTATTCTGGATATTTTATATAAGTGGAATCATGTAATATGTGACCTTTTGCATCTGGCTTCTTTCAACTTAGCATAATGTTCATCCATGTTGTAGCATGTAACAGTATTTTCATTCTTTCTATGGCTGAATATTAATCTGTTGTATCGACAAACTCCATTTTGTTTAATCACTCATCAGCTGATAGATATTTGGTTTTTTCCTCTTTTGGCTACGGTGAACAGGGCTGCTATGAACACTCATATACAAGTATTTGTTTGAACACTTGTTTTCGATTCTTTGGGGTATATATCTACAAGTAGAATTGCTGAATCATTTGGTAATTCTATGTTTTTCAGGAATCGTCAAACTGTTTTCCACAGCAATTGCGTATTTATATTCCCACAAGCAATGTACTAAGGTTGCAATTTTATCATATCCTCTCCAACACTTATTTTCTGTTTTTTAAAAAACTATTATAGCCATATCCTGGTGAGTATGAAGTAGGATCTCCTTGTGGTTTTGATTTGCATTTCTTTAATGACTAATTATGTTGAGCATCTTTTCATGTGTTTATTGGCTATTGTATATCTTTGTTGGAGAAATGTCTGTTCAAATCCTTTGCCCATTTCCTAATAGGGTTCTTATCTTTTCGTTGTTGAGCTATAAAGTTCCTTAGATATTCTGGATGCTAACAGATATATGATCTGCAAAATTTTCTCCCAGTCTGTAGCTTGTCTTTTCATGCATGAAACTTTTAAAATTTTGATGAAGTCAAATTTATTTTTTGTTGCTGTTGCCTGTGCTTTTGGTCTCATATCCAAGAAATCATTGTAAAATCCGACATCATAAAGTTTTTTCTGTATGTTTTCTTCCAAAAGTTTTATAGCTTTAGTTCTTATATTTAGGTCTATAATCCATTTTAAGGTAATTTTTGTATATGGTGTAAAGTAAGGACCCAAGTTCATTCCCTTGCATATAAATATCCAGTTTTTACATCACTATTTGTTGAAAAGCCTGTCCTTTCCACATTAAATGGCCCTTGTTGAAAATCAAATGACCATAATATGTGAGGGTTTATTTCTGAGCCCTCTATTCTATTCCACTGGTCTATACATTTGTTCTCATGCCAGTAACACGCTGTTTTGATTACAGCAGCTTTTTAGCAAGTTTCGATATCAGGAAGTGTCCTTCAACTTTGTCCTTTTCAAGATTATTTTGGTGATTTGGAATCTCTTAAGATTCCATGTGAATTTTAGGATACATTTTTCCATTTCTGTAAAAAAAAAACGTCATTGGGATTTTCATAGGGATTCCACTAAATCAGTATATTGCTTTTCAGTAGTACTGTCATCTTAACAATATTGTCTTCCACTCCACTAAAATGGGATATCTTTCCACTTATTTAAATCTTTAATTTCCTTCAGAAAGGTTTTGTAGTTTTCAGTGTACAAGTCTTTTGCCTCCTTTGTTAAATTTATTACTAAGTATTTTATTCTTTCTTATACTACAGTAATAGAATTGCTTTCTTGATTTTATTGTCAGACCCTCCATTACCACCACCAAAAACATGATTACCTGACCCCAAAGTGTTTCCTCAATCTGACCCTTTTTGTCAAATACTATGTTTAATTTTTCAATCATTTGCTGCTAGTATATAAAAATAAAATTTATATTTGTATATCGATCTTGAATTCTGAGACTTTGGTAAATTCACTTATTAGTTCTAAACTGTTTCTTTCTTTCCAATCTTTATGTCTATTATTTCTTTTTTGCCCTATGGTCCCAGTAAATAGTGATCTCCAGCACAATGTTGAATAGAGCTGGTGAGAGCGGGCAGCCTTGCCTTGCTCTCTATCTTAAGGTAAAACTTCCAATATTTAATTATTATGTATGATGTTAGGCTATAGGGTTGTTTTTTTTTTGGAAATCCTATTAGGTTGAGAAAGTTTCCTTTCATTCCTAGTTTGCTGAGAGTATTATGAAGAGGTGTTGAATTTTGTATATATTAAGATGGCCATAGAACTTTTCCCTTTTTTCTGATAATGGGATGAAGTATATTGATATTTAAAAAATAAAATAATCTTACATTCCTGGGAAAATGTCCCAGATTTTGGTCATGTTGTATTATCCTTTCTTTAAAAAATGCTGGGTTCAATTTGCTAATATTTTGTTAAGGATGTTTGTGTCTAGGTTCATAAAGGATATTGGTATGTGGTTTTCTCTTCTCGTAATGTCTTTATCTGGTTTTGGAATTAGGATTGGACTGGGAATTAGGATTTCTTCCTGGGTCAGTTTTAGTAATTTGTGTTTTTAAGGAATTTGTCCATTTTATCTAACATGTCAATATTTTTTAGCATAAAATTGTTCAAAAATGCTTTATTAACCTTTATTAATCCTTTATGTCTTCAGGATTGTTATTAATAATCCCCCTTTATTACTGATGTTTGAAATTGCATTTCCTCTCATTAACTTAATCTGACATCATTTTCCGTTAGCCTTAAGGACCTTTTTAAAAAAATATTTCTTGTAGTAGGGATTTGCTAGAGATGACTCTCAGCTTTTGTTTATCCAAAAATTTTTTTGTTTTGCCTAAATTTTTATAAGATATTTTTGTAGTTTATAGATTCTAAATTGCAGGTGTTTTTCTTTTGACATTTAAAAGATCTTGTTCCATTGTCTTCTGCCTTCATTGTTTCTGATGAGATGTGAGATTTAATTTTGTATGTATATAACATATAACATATTTTCCCTTTCAAGATTTTTTCTTTAACTTTGCTATCAGCATTTTAACTACAAAGTACCTGAGTGTGACTTGCTCAACTTCTTGGGTTTGTGAGTTTAAACTTGTTTTCTTTTGCTTAATTAAAACTTGTCACTTAAAGCTTGGCTGCCTTCTGCCCACATTGTCTTCCTCTATAGCAGGCCTGCTCTTCTACCTACCTACACCAGGCTAGGTGCTTGCCTCAGCTGGAACTTTTGGTTCAACCATGATGGGCTCATCTTTACCTGAAATTCAGTTAAGTGGGGCTTCTGTACATCTGCAACTCACTCATCAAATAGAAAAGTATGATTCTTAGTTCGTTAGACTTATCTTGCTATTACCATGGTAGTGAAGGCCTTTTGCATCCTTCTTCATCCTAATCCTGAAGAATAAGCCAGCTTCCAATGGCACCATTAAAAAATGAGGAAACTAATCTTCTCCTGCTTCCACCTCCTGAGAGTTTCTTCCTCCACTTCTCAGGGCCTATAAACAAAGCTCATACAATGCCACACAACCCTAACCATGCACAGTGTTCACTTTATTATCTCCACTGCCCAAGTGAGGGAAGTGGGGAGAGGATGTCTGGCCTTCTCACATGCAGGCCAGTGAGCTGCCTATAATGTACCATGGCCTATACTTCTTTCCCATCCGGCTCTTGAAACTGAGCACCAGCACCCATCTCCTGCATTTTTACATCAGCTCAATTTGGAAGGAACTCATATAGCATAAGGTTCCCCATTCTCAGCTGAACTTCTTGTGCCAGGGAAGGGTACCCCTATATTGTCCCAGCCCCATCTAGAGCAGCAGACATACTTCATGAACAGACTGGAACCAAACTGATGCTGGGGAACCCCTGGATTTTCTTCAATTAGGGAATTGGAACACCAGTTCCTGGGGAGTTGCTATTGACTAAATTGTGCCCCCCCCCCCCAATTCATATGTTGAAGTCCTAACCCACTCATGTGCCTATATTTGGAGATAGGGCCTGTTTGGAGATGGGGCCTATAAAGAGGTAATTAAGGTTACATGAAGTCATAAGGGTAGGTTCTTGATCCCATAGAATTAATGTCCTTATATAAAAAAAAACAACAGAAAGCATGCATGTACGCCCTCCCTCCCCTCTCCCTTCCTCTCTCCTTCCCCGCCCACCCCCCACCCCACCCCGTCTCTGTCTGTCTGTCTGTCTGTCTGTCTGTCTCTCTATCTCTGTGCATACACTAAGGAAAGGCCATGTGAAGACATGGTGAAAAGGCTGCTGTCTGCAAGTCAGGAAGAGAGCCCTCACCAGAAACCAACCCTGCCAAACTTTTATCTTGGACTTCTAGCCTCCGGAACTGTGGGATTGGCTCAGCGTGGCCTGGCCCATAGATTCAGGCTCTGTGGCCACTGATTCTGAGGACAATGGTTCCTACTCTGGATCCTTGACCCAGGGCTGCTGGCCTGGGCAAGCACCTACCTATGTTCCCCTCTGTGGCTTTCAGTGCTCAATGAGCATTTAGTTTTTTAAGAATCTCTGCTTTTATCTCATGAGTTGAACCAGAGGTCACAATGAAGCTTGCAAGGGAACCTCCTTCCTTCGACCTCCGTCCTCCACCCCAGGAGGTCGAAGGTGCTTGTCCACAGTGACACCCAACTCATCTCTCTGGATGACGCTTAGAAAGGACAGGACATGTGAGTTCCCAACATTCAGAGCCGCCGCACTCCCGACATTCTCATGGGTTTTGCTGCCGGGGCCAAAACTCAGAGAACGGTGTTTATGGAGGAAAAGTCTTTTAGAGCCTTGACTCATTTTGGATTGTTTGTGAAGGTTTTTTTCAGCCCTGTGTGTTTTTGAAAAAGCAGCACAATAGTCAGGCTGACATCATCTGGTGTTAACGGGAACACTATAAACATTTCCACTTTGAGTCAGGCCAGAGCATTATTTTACAATATTATTTCATCATTTCTTTCAGCATTCACCTAGTCAATACAAATGTCAAACAAATGTTCAAAATGAAAGAAACCATTACATTAAGAAATAAATGAATGTATGGTAATGATAACAACAACAACGCTCCTGTCAGGCTATATACACAAGATTCTGGATTTCTTCCAGGGGCTTCCACAGAGGGGGGAATGTTTTTGCTGTTCACTTACACAGCTGAGCTGGCCAGGTGCCATGACAGGCAGCTTTGTTTATTTGGTTTTCACTTTTCAGCATGAAATACAGTCTTGTCTTGATTCTCCTGCCTCTGGGGCTCTCTGAATGTTTCTAAATGTTTCTAACTAGAATCCTTTCTGCTCTTTTGCAAAAAGACTCCCTCCCCTGGGACTGGCGGGTGCCTGGAAACACTGCCGAGGGGGTGGGGTGCAGGAGTCTCTATGTACTGCAGCTCTGCTCAGCCAGGTCATAAATCAACAGTTTCTGAGTTAAAACTTTCCTGCACCGTTAACTTTTATTTAGGGATAGCAGTAATTTGATTTTTGAGCTCAATGTGGTTTGCTTGTATCCCTTGCAGACTGCTTCATCTTGGGAATTTGTGCACAAGGTCTGTCTCATCATTACAACCACATTACGCAGTCCGCGGGCACATAGGCCTTTGTGTGATCTCATGGTCCCAGAAAGCTCTCCCTTAATGGAGGGCACCAGTCAGAGGTCTGACTTCAAGTCTGGTGCCTGAGTCAGTTCTCCTTGTGCCTGCTCTGGCCAGATTGACAGTGGGAGGGATGTGGAAGACAGATCAAACACAATACACCTAATAAATAAGCCCATTACTCAGTATATTAAAAGGTGAAATGCTGTGGAAAAGATAGAAATAGAGTAGAGTAAAAGATGTTAGATGTTTCTGAGTATGTGGGGGGAGTTTATAGATCAAACTGCGATGGCCAGAGTTTCTTTAAAATTTCAACATGCAATTGTACTCTAGGGTCTTATTCTACAGAAATGAAAATCTGTGTTCACACAAAAACCTAAACATGAATTTCCATAGCAGCTCTACTTGTAATTGCCCAGATTGGAAACAATCTATCCTCCATCAGGTGAATGATTACACAAACTGGCACCTCCTTACCTTGGAATACTACTCAGCAATGAAAAGGAAAGAACTATTAATACATCCAGCAACTTGGAGGAATTGCCAGAGAATTATTCTGAGTAAAATAAATCAATCCCAAAAGGTTACATACTATATGATTCCTTTTATTTAACATTCTTGAAATGAAAAAAATATAGAAATGGAACACAGATGGGTGGTTGCCAGGGTTATGGAGTGGGTGGGGCCAGAGGGATTTGGGTGTGGTTGGAAAAAAGCAGAATGAAGGATCCCTGTGGGAATGGAAATGTTCTGTATCTTGACTGTATCAGTGCCAATGTGCTGGTTGTACTGTAGGTTTGCAAGATGTTACCAGTTGGAAACTCGAAGAGCTCATCATGGCAAAAAACCAGTGAGCATACAAATAAATAAAATAGTGACAAATCATAATGAAGGTTATGAAGCAAGCAAAGAATGGGCTGGGGAGGGTGTTTATGAGGAGGGGGACAATAGTGCTCCTTTAGGTAAAAAGGTGACACTTAGGTTGAGACATAGTGGAAGAATGAGCAGGGTTAGAGAGTCCCCAGCAGAGAAGGCTGTGCAAAGGCCTTGAATTGGGAAGGAGAGGAGACAAGTTCCAGAGCCACAGTTATGTGCCACCATCACAGCATTTGGCCGACTCCCCACTTGGTCTCTGCCAAGGTCAGCACTTTTTATCTAGGGCACCAGCCTCATACTCCTGCCATTTCTCTTACTCATGGAGTCACAGAGTCAGGCTTGGCTGGTTCTTCAATAGTGGTCACAAAAAAGCTGTGATTTCACAGTGAACATGAAAGATACTTTAAAACATAGCAGATGTTGATAAGTGTGAGAAATTATGGGAAATGTAAAAAGGTTTTTTTTTTTTTTCTTCTAAATCCATAAAATGTGCCTGCTTCCCAAAGCTACTGATGTGTACATGACATGACCGTGTGACCCAGAGGAGGACATGGAAGACAGGCTGGTGTCCCAGGTTGGGAATGGGCATGGGAACAGTGAAGATGGAGTGAACCAATTTTGACAAAACATGCATACCATGTTTATCAGTTTCCCAGGACTTCTGTAACAAAGTATCACAAGCTAAGTGGCTTAAAACAACAGAAATGTATTCTCTTAGAGTTCTTGAGTACAAAAATCTGGAATCAAGGTGTTGGCAGGGGCACATTCTCTCTGAGGTCTCTAGAGATGGATCCTTCCTTGCTTCTCCCAGATCCTGATAGCACCAGGAATTCCTTGGTTTATGGCAGTATCATTCCAATCTCTGCCTCCATCTCACATGGCTGTCTTCCCTCTGTGTCTAAGTGTCCCTGTGTCTTCATATGATACTTTCCCTGTGCCTATCTTCACATTGTCTTCCCTCTTCTTATAAGGACACCAGTCATACTGGATTGGGGCCTACCCTAATGATGCCATCCTAACTAACATTTGTAAACCTATTTCCAAATAAGGTCACATTCTGAGGTACTTGGGGTTAGGACTTTAACAAATATTTTTGGGGAACATAATTCAACCCATAATGCAATGCCATGAGAGGAAAGAAACAGTGATTGGAAAGGACTGGGCAACTGTGGGACTGAGCTGCAGATCTTGCACCAGAGAAGCTGTTCTGAGCTCATGTCCACACCCTGGATCTACTAACTCTGAATCACTCCCACTAATACCTTTTAAAACATGCTTTATTCTGAATGCTTCTATTATTGATTTCATGTAAAAAGTATTTTTATACTCCAAAAGCTAAGACATTTTTATTAATGCTGTGATCATTTATGGTCATGTGGGCCTGAATGACTGTTCTTCTCCCCCTGTAGAATAAGGCCATCACACTTTCCAGTTGGAAAATAAGTAAGGTAGGTAAGGTAAGATCAGATCATAGGAGTCCTAGGAAGCCAGCAGGACCTGGAATGGCTTGGGTAGGCAGTATGGAGCCACCCAGTTCTGAGCAGGAAAGTGATATGGGAAATACAGAGTCTTCTAGGGTTGAGCAGGGCAGGATGAAAAGGACAAATCAAGAGATATCTGGATTGAAAGGGTCAAGAATTGGGAATCATCAAGAAAATGGTGCAAACAGATTATCTTATGCTCTCAGCCTTGGGGAGACAAAGATAAACCTTGGCGATCCTCATTAGGAGAGAGTGAGACTTAAAGATGGTTTGGTCAGTGATAAAATAAGAGCTTTTAGGAAAAACAAAGAAAGAGAGTTGTAAGTAGAAGGGGAAGGTCAATGGCTTAAAACTTCAGAGATAAGTTTGTGGTGGTTCTAGTAGGAAGACTTTCCTTTCCAGAAGTCCCTTCATCCTCCTCAAGGATGGCTCCAGGGTCCTAGATATCTCATTCTCCCCAGGTGACCGTGTGGCCTCTGACACCAGAGCTAGATGTCCTCCAGATCTTATAGCCCATCTTCCAATGTCTCCATCAGAACCAGGGGCAAGAAGAAAAGGCTGAAAATGAGACATGAGCTGGAAGGGACCCAGAAGAGGGAGTCTGGATGACCTGAAATAGCTGCAATCTTGGTTTGTGGGCAGACTTCCATGTTCTCCTGGTGCCATAACATTACAGCTGAATCCATTTAAAAAGAAGATGGGAAATATATAAATCATGACACCTCCCCCTAATTCCCTCAACCTCTCACAGAATACCAGGGAAATATTTATATTATGCCTCAATAACAACCAAGGTCAAGAATAAACTTGGAATTCTTTCATTTACACCCTAGTTCATTTATAGGCTTGTTGCTAAATTAAAAGCTTGAAATAATGTCCTGCTATAAAATATGAGATTCTTGCTGTTCAGATAAATAGATTTTTCAAAGACTTGAAATCTTAGGAATTATTTCAAAATGTCTTCTGAAAAGCTTTTTTGTTTCTGAGCATAAAATGTCAAAATCACATTATCGTGAACTGCAGTTTTTCTATCCTTGATCTGAGCAAAAAAGCCAAAAAGCAATTCATTTTTTCTAAACTTAACTTTATTCATTAGTACTCATTCATAGCCAAAATGATAAAATGTCATACTTAAAAATAATAAAATAATAAAATGCATTTCTTTAGAAATATGTTGTATGTAGGTGGAATTTCTATCTATGAAGGAGTGAAGAGGTCAACAAATTCTCTCTCCTAAAAACAACTATAAAACTGGACATAATTGTAAAAAAACAATCATTTCAGGGCTCTGGAAATTAACCACAGACAAACAACAAATTGAGAAACATATAATCACACACACACACACACACACACACATGCACGCACGCACGCACGCACAAACTGTGGTGATTCAGATAAAAATTGTGGGGATATGTGCATTCTTGCCTGGGACTGCCTCCACCCTTCCTCATCCCTGCCTTATCAGCCTGGTTGTTCTATCAGGACAAAACTAGCCTTCGCTTGATTTGGAGTAAAGAGTAGAAATACACAGCCAATAGCAAATGGGAAAAGCTTGCAGATCTCCTAGCCTAAAGCTGTAATCCAGGTTAGGATAAGCAATATATGACCAGCCAGAAATTTACTAGAGAGATCCCGGGAATGAGATAGCCATTGGGATAGCCATTCAGTTGGCTATCATCAAGATAAGCATTCGACACAAACCTGGCTGTCTGGGAACTCATGCACATGCACAGTGGAGACCCAAGAGGGCCTGGTGTTAAAGTAACAGCTGAGACAGAGTTGAAAACTGTCAAATTTAAATAGATCCCCCAATTCATACCCAGATCCACCAGCAGAGGGTGGTGTTTGAGCACAACCTCCAACCAATCAGTGAGTGGTCATTTAAGCTATGCAAACACAGAGGTGACCCAGAAGAAGCCAGGCTCCCAAAGAAAATATTAAAATTAAAATTAAAAAAAACTGAGCAGAGTCATCAGCAGATGCAAATTGCAAGGTGACAGATTCTACAGATCAAGTCCAAGCAAGTTAAAAACAAAGTATCAGAGGATAAACAAAATAAAACAAAACAAAACAAATGGAATCTAGATTCGCTAGGATATATTATCTAAAATATCCAATTTTTAACAAAAAATTATAAGTCATGCAAAAAATAAAAATAAAAAAATGTGACCCATAGTTGGGAGAAAAAGTAAATGGAAACTGTCTGAGCGACCCAGATGTTGGATTTAACAGACAAAGGCTTCAAAGCTGCTATTATAAGTATGTTCAGAATATTAGAGGAAACCATGGTTAAAAGAATTTGAGAAAAATATTATGAAAATGACTCAACAAGTAAGAATAGCAATAAAAACAACAGAACTTTTTTAAAGGAACAAATGGAAATTCGAGATTTGAAAAATACAATAACAAAATGACAACTGTATGTTATGGGATCAACAGTAGATTTGAGATATTAGAAAGAATCAGTGAATTTGAAGATGATACAGTAGAATGTTACCCATCCTGAAGAACAAAGAGAAAAAGAAATGAAAAAAAAAAAAAAACAAATTTTCAGACACCTGTGGAACAGCGTCAAGCATACCAACTACATAATGGAGTCCCAGAATAATCGAAGAGAAAAAAGGGGCAGAAAATTTTTTGAAGAAATAATGGCTGAAAACCTCTCAAATCTGATGAAAGCATTAATCTATAAATCTAAGAATCCCAATGAATCCCAAGTAGAAAAAAACACAAAGAGATCTTTTCTTAGTCACATCAAACTCTCGATAGCAAAAATAAAAATAAAAAAATAAAAAATAAAGGAAATCTTGAAAGTAGCAAGAGGAAAACTAATCATATACAGAACAACGATACAAATAATTGCTAAATCTCTTCAGAAACAATGGAGGTCAGAAAGCAGTGAAATGAAATGACATATTCAAAGTGCTGAAGGAAGCAATTGTCAGCCAAGAATTCTATACTCAGCAAAACTATCTTTCAAAAAATGAAAGCAAAGTAAAGATATATGGGTAATTATAAAATACTTAACAAACTATATATATTTTTATCATTACTTCTATTATTTCTTTAAATGGCATAAGATTATAAGAAGCAAATGTATTTGGGAGCTTATAACATATACATATGTTATAGTAATATAGTTATATCTAGATATATAAGTAGTAATATATACAACACTAACAGCACAAAAGTGAGGGTGGGGTAGGGAGTAAATGAAGCTGTGTTGGAACAAAGTTGCTATATGTTACTGGATTACATTAGTACTAGCCCAAGGTAGGTTGTGATATGTTAAAATGCATTTTGTGATTCCTAGAGCAAATACTAAGACAATCACTCAAAAATATAGTTTAAAAATCAACCAAAGAAGTAAAATACGATACAAAATTATTTGTTTAACATAAAAGAAGGGAATAAGGAAATAACAAAAGGACATGAGGCAAATAAAAAAATGGCAAATGACACATGTAAATCCAACTACATTAATAGTGACATTAAATATGAATGGAATAAATATTCCAGTCAAAAATCAGAGATTGTCAGACTGGATAGAAAAGCAAGTCCAACTATATGTTGTCTCCAAGACACACTTTCGATTCAAAGACACAAATAGGTTGAAAGCAAAAGGACACATACTCTCGCCACTCTCATTCGGCATAATACTGGAGAGGTTCTAGCCAGTACAATAAAACAAGGATCAACCAAATGTGTTATAT
>NW_011888784.1:14757605-14767364 GCF_000151845.1 Pteropus vampyrus
CAGTCTCAAATCAAAGAGCACAAACAACACTGTGAAACCCCTAGAGTTAAACTTCATTTGAGCTGTTTCCCATTCACTCTCTTTTCGTCAGTCTCTGACTCAACGACGTTCTTGGCAGAGTTGGAAGAAAAGCTGGCAAGACCAAAGTAAGTGCTGAGGGCAGGGTATGAGGTACCCAAGCAGTCTCCAAGAGAGTCCTGCTCTTAAGTCCCTGGGAGAGGAGTCTGAGGCCCCTATGCCAGTCCTCTGACACTGGCCCCATGAATAGCTGGTAGCTCACTGAACACAGCCTGCATGAGACAAAGGTAGGACTCGTCTTTCTTTTGAAGATGAACAGATAAATATAAGGAGTACAATCCATGTTGTAGCCACAGTTTTATTTTAAACTAAAATTCAGATAAAATAGTTACGGGCATACTCCAATGTTTTCCTTGTTCTAATTTGTCCTTCACTCAAATGTCTTACTCAAATTCAGTATAATATAAATCAACAAGTTCCACAGTGACTTTTGCTATTGTGACTAAATCCTTGTTTAGAGAGAAAAAAGAAAGGCCTTACATCCACCCTTCTTCTCTGAACAAACACTGAATACAGCCTAGGAACTTATGTAAAGGAGTTTCTCAGTTTTTCTTGCATCTTTCTCATGAGACTTCTATATCTGTTTTCCTCATGATAGGGACCCTGGAAGCCTTTTCTTGAAGCTTCTTATGTAGAACTTGAATCCCTTCTCTCATGGTTTTCCAGATCCTGTTATTATTTTGCTTCTCCTAGCTCCTGCCTGCAACCATATACCTAAGGCCCATGGATAAGTAATTTAGGAAGGAGCTTTTGGCAGACCAAATAATGACTTCCCAAAGATGTCCAGATCCTAATCCCTGGAACTTGTGACTATGTTAGGTTACATGGCAAAAACAATTGAGGTTGTAGATAAAATTAAGGTTACTAGTCACCTGACACATTGAAACCCTAGGCCTCCCGCAATTTACTCCAATAAAAGCAGAACCCTAGGCTTGAGTTCTCTCTCTCTCCACCCACAACCTTGTTGTGTGGACCCTGGTGTGCTTTTTACCCTCTAGGACTTGTGAGTAATAAATCTTGTCTTCCAAAGTTTCCTAATGGTTATTGCTGAGGGAGTCTTTCAGTCATAATAAGAACCACGGGGCAGTTCCAGCTACAACATTGGTTCCAAAAGGGGAGATGTCTGCGGGGAAATCACTGCGAGCCTGGGAGGGTGCCCCCAGGCATCTCTAGCTGATAGCATCACCATCTAGAGGCTGAGACTGGTATAAAACTATAAATTTTTCTCTTATTATTTAAATCTCTTTTAAAGATAATTGATGACTTAACAAAAATAATAATATCATATCGTGAGATTTATAACAAATGTATTAAATGGATACCACAAATGCTAGGAGGGGAGAAATGTAAGTATTATAAAGTTCTTATACTACATGTAAAGAAACATAATATCACTTGAAGGTAGACTGTAATAAGTTAAAGATGTATAATAAAAACCCTAAAGCAACTACTACTAAATATTAGAGAAGGAAAGATTCAAGAACTTGAAGATACAACAGTAGAAATGATCTAAAAACGAAGAGAGAAAAAAGGTGGAAATAAATGAACAGAGCATCAGTGAACTATGGGATAATTTCAAGCGGTCAAATATACACACAATTAAGTCCCTGAAGAAGATTAGATAGAGAGGACAGGCAGGAAAAAATCTATAAAAAAATGGCCAAAATTTTTCTAAATTTAATAAAATTATACACAGATTTAAGAAACTCAATGAAATCTAAGCACACACATGAAAAATGAAGACATTACACCAAGGCACACCATAATCAAATTTCTCAAACCAATAATAAAGAGAAAGCTAAAAAGTAGCTGGAAGAAAAAAAGACATATTACATAAGACAAAGAATGATAGCAGATTTCTCATTAGAAAAAATTCAATGTAGAAGACACTATAACAACATCTTTAAAGTATTGGGGGGAAATCTGTCAAGCTAAAATTCTTTACTCAACCAAAAGGCAACAGATGAGATAAGATGGAATCATAAAAAAAATATTCAACACTCAGGAAGGCAGAAAAAGACGGGGAAGAACAAAGAACAAATGGGACAAATGAAAATAAATATCAAGATGAGAGACTTAAATATAACCATACCAATAATCATATTACATGTAAATGTTCAGACTGTCAAATTGTAAAAACAAATCAAGACCCAACTATACACTGCCTATCAGAAATTAAATTATATTAGAAATCAAAAACAGAAAGATCTCTGAAAAACTCCAAATATTGGAAAACTAAATAATACACTTCTAAATAATCCATGAATCAAAAAGAAATCAAGCAATTAGAAATTATTTTGAAGAGAATGAAAATGAAAGCATAACATACCATAATTCATGGAATGCTGCTGCTTATAGGAGTATTTAGCAACACTGAACACACGTATTAGAAAAGAAGGGTCTCAAATCAGTCATGTCAGCTCCAAATAAAGCAACTACAAAACAGGGCAAAATAAGCAGAAGAAAGGAAATAATGAAGGTCGAAGTAGAAATTAATATAATAGAAAACAGAAAAACAATAAAGAAAATCCACAAATCCATAAGCTGGTTCTTTGAGAAAGATAATGAAGTTGATAAACCTTTAGTCAGACTGATCATAAAAAAAGAGAAGGTGCAAATTATCAGTATCGAGAAAAAGTAAAGTGACTCACTACAGAGTCTATAGATATTTAAAAAATATAAAGGAATATTATGAAAACATTATGCCTATACATTTGAAAACTTCAACAAAATGGACGAATCGTGCAAGACAAAAACTATCAAAGCTCACACAAGAAAAAATAGATAACCTGAATAGTCCTATAACTATTAAATAAATTAAATCTGCATTTTAAAATCTTCCTACGGGGGGGGGGGGGGGGGGGGGGGGGGGAGGGGAATTCAGGTCCAGATGACTTCCCTTGAAATTCTACCAAACATTTATGGAAGAGATAATACCAATTCTACATGAGCATTTCCAAAAACTTGAAGTATAATTCTCAATTCTCTGTGGCCAACATTACCCTGATACCACACCATACGAAGATACAAGAAAAACATCTACAGACCAATATCTTCAACAAAATTTTAGCAAATCAAATCCAACTATATATAAAAGATAATAGGTGATGACAATTGAAGTTTATCCCAGGAATGTTGATTCTCCCCAAATTGATCTATAGATTCAGTGCAGTTGCAATTACAATCCTAGTGTTATTTTTATAAAAATTAGCAAGCTGACTTTAAAATTGATATAGAAATGCAAAGACCTGAAATAATCTTGAAAAAGAAGAGAAAAATTCAGAGCTAACCTTACCAGACTTCTGGACAACGCAATGCTACAGTAATCAAGACAGTGTCATATTGGCACAGCAGCACAAATTAGATCAATGGAACAAAGAGACCAAATATAGACCCACATATATGCAGACAATGGATTTTTAAAAAGATATATTTTGTATTTTTTAGAGTAGTTTAAGGTTAACAGTAAAATCTTCCTCCATATATGCACAGCCTCCCAGAGTGGTACATTGATTAAAATTGATGAACCAACATTGTATTGACACATCATAATTGCCCACAGCTCATAGTTTACATTATGGGTCACTCTTGGTGGTACATATTCTATGGGTTTGGATAAATATATAATGACATGTATCCATCATCATAGTATCATACAGAGTATTTTCACTGCCTTAAAAATTCTGTGCTCTACCTATTCATCCCCCCACCCACAAAATGAATTTTTGACAAAGGTACAAAGGTAATTCAGTAGAGAGAGGATAGACTTTTCGAAAAATGGTGCTCGAACAATTGGATAGCCACATGAAAACAAATGTGCTCTACCCACACCCCACACTATACACAAATATGAACTCAAAATGGATCCTTGACTGTGGTAGGCAAAATTATGTCCTCCAAGAAGATTTCATGCACTAATCACAGGAGTGTGTATATGTTAAAGAGCAAAAGGGATTTTTACATATATAATTAAGATTATTAATCACTTGAAGTTAAAATTGAAAGGTTATTCTGGATTATCCATGTGGGCCCAGTGTAATCACAGGTCCTTAAAAGCGCAAGAGAAAGGCAGAAGGGGAAGTCAGAGAGATTCAAAGCATGAGAAGTAATCAATGTGCCATTGCTGGTTTGAAGATGGAGAGGACCATGGGAGAAGAAATGTGGGCAACGTTAAACTGCTAAGAGAAAGACCCTGGGCCATGGGCCAGCAAGAAACAGAGACCTGAGTCATATAACCATAAGTAACTGAAATCTGCCCCAAACCTTAGTTTGCTTGGAAAAGGACCCTGAGACCTAGATGAGAATTGAGGCCTGGCCAATATTTTGATTTTACCCTAGAGAATCCAGCCATATTGTGCTGGACTTCTAACTTACAGACATTGTAAGAAAAAATTTATGTTGTTTTAAGCCACGTTTGTAGTAATTTGTTATGTAGCAATAAAAAACTAAACATAGACCTAAATATAAACAATTTAACTTCTAGAATAAAACATAAAAAATCATTTTTAATAAATCAGGCAAAGGTTTCATACATTCGGCATATATACAACAGTTTTTATATACAATTTCTTTCTGTAAAAATACCATCCATAAAATAACAACCTCATCAATAAAACTTCTGCTCTTCAAAAGATTCTGTTACGACAATGAAAAGACAAATGAAAGACAGGTAGAAAATATTTGTAAAACATATATCTGATAAAGGACTACTACCTAGAATATATAAAGAACTCTCAATGCATAATAAAAAGAAAACAACCCAATTTCTAAAACAGGGAAAAGATATGAACATACAAATTCAGTTCACCGAGAAGATATATAGATAGCAAATGAAAAGACATGCAACATCTTTGGCAAATTAATTAAGGAAATGCAAATTAAAATCACAAGATACCTCTACACACCTATTAGAATAGCTCCAATTACAAAGACTGACCATACCAATTGTTGGTGAGGATATGGAGAAACTAGAACTCTCATACACTGCTTATGGGAATGTAAAATGGTCCAAACGCTTTGAAAAATAGTTTGGCAGTTTCTTAAAAAGTTAAACATACACCTACTAATATGACCCAACCATTTCACTACTACGTATTAACCCAACGGTAAAGAAAACATGTATATGCAAAGACTTTTACACAAATGTTTATTTGCAATAACCCCAAACTGGAAACAACCAAAATGTTCACCAACAGATGAATGAAAAAACAATTTATGATATAGCCACATGACGAAATACGACTCAGCAATAACAAGGAATGAACTACCAGTGCAGTAATGCAACCCATCCCGGAGAAGCTGGCAGGAGCCCCAGGGAGAGTTCTTTTTTCTTTGTGAAGGGCACGATGCCTTGAAATGGGTTTGCCTGAGAGGGGGGGCCCATAAAAAAAAAAAAGGAATGAACTATTGATTCATGCTACAAGATGAATGAACCTCAAAATTAGTATACTGAGTGAAAAAAGCCAGACCAAATAAAAGTACCTACTGTGTGATTCCATTTATTAAAAATTGTAGAAAATGCAAACCAATCTATCTATAGTGATAGAAAATAATCACTGGTTGAAAAAAAAAGTGTGCAGGGAGGGATAGGAAAAAAGAATTACGAAGGGGCTCAAAAAATTTGGGGAGATGAAGACTTTGTTCACTATTTTGATATTGGTGATGGCTTCATGGATTCATCAAATGTCAAAGTCTACTAATTTGTACACTTTATATCTTATTTGGCAATTCTATTTCTATAAAGCTATTATACATGAAATACGGGAAGATTTGCATAAATGCACATGGATGTAATGACAATATTTTAAGAAGTTGGTTCTTAGAGAGAAAATAGTTTAAAAGGTCAGCCATAGGGAAATGACTTTAAAAGGGAACTTCTTTATTTTCCCTTCCCTCCCTAATTTACTGTCTTGCTGGCTCCGGAGTAACAAATCAAAGATGAAATAAGATTTATGGCAATTGGATTCCTTAAAAGTGGTAATTCAATAGTATTTCCTCTCAAGGGATTGAAAGTACAGTGCCCGCTGAAGCTGGCACTTATCTAAATTTCATTTCAGTCATAGTAAAGTAGCAAGAGACAGCATGATTTATATCCATATCAGAAAAATGTGAGCAAGACTTTTAGTAGTAGCATCCTACCAAGAAAAAAGTTAGGGATGCTACAAAAACACCTTCAATATTTCCCATCATCTGTAGGATGAGATCTTTCACCTCCTTTCTCCTACTGACCCTTTCCAGCCTCAGTTTCCAAACCACCCCTAGTAATTGTTGCTCAGCATCACCCAAACAGATTGGCTCATGGTCTCGCCAGTAGACCTTGAGCTTTCCTGACCATCTGCCTGGGAAATAACCCTTGCTAATGCCTCTTTAGTGGATTTCTCAATCCTTACCCATCTCCTGCGATCTCGTCATCTCTCTCTTGTCCTAAGTGAATGTCCCACTTATGAACTGCTAGAGCACTTGTTGTCTATGCCATCTATTTAGCTGATAGATATCATTCCGCTGTCTTCCCATTTCCATTGTTTCTGCTTAAAAGTCAGCTATAAATTTATGGCTAAATATCTTTAATCAATTTTTGAAAATTCTCAACTATTAACTCTTCCAATAGTACTTTTGTCCCATTCATCCTCTCCTCTCTCATGGACTTCTTTCTTTCTTCTTTGTCTCTTACCTTCGCTTATGTTTTTCATCTTTTCATCTCTCAATACTGGATTATGTATATTGTTTTGTAATCCATCAAAATCTCATTAATTCCCTCTTCAGCTATCTATTCTGCTGTTAAACCCACCGAGTTACCAATTTTGATTGCCATATTTACAGTTCTAGAGTTTCCTTTTCTTATAGTTTATATTTCTTTCAAAAGACAACTTTCATCTTTCAGTGAATACAGAAAACATAATTATTTTAAAGTCAGTTCTGTAACTTCATTCTCTAGATCTTTTGTGGGTCTCTGGTTTCTTCCAGTTATTTATATTGTTTTGTTCCCCTGTATGCCTAGTTTTTTTGTTTTTTTTTTAACATCAAAATAGCCATTTTAAAGTGCGTGATTCACTGTCATTTAGTACATTCACAATGTTGTGCAATCACTACCTCTATTTAGTCCCAAAATGTTTTCATCATCCCAAAAGAAAACTCTGTACCCCATTAAGCAGTCGCTTCCCATTTCCCCTCCCCCAACCCCTGGCAACTACCAATTTGCTTTCTGTCCCTATTTCCATCTTTATATTTAAATAGGTTTCTTGTAGGTAGCATGTAGTTGGGTCTTGCTTTGTTTGGGTCCCCTTCCCTGTTCTGTCGCCTGAAAACATTCAAAGCAATAAGCTGGGGCAATCATTTGTTTCCCTTATCCCAGGATTGCTGTCCTTTGTTGTCTGACGTCCAGTCTCTTAAAAACCATTGTTTCATATATTTTGGTCCATTTTTATTTTTCTTCTTTTGTTTTTCTTGGTTGTTTCAGGTAGGAAGTAAATATGGTCTCTGTTACTCCACCTTGGTGAGGAGCAGATTTTTGCTGCCCCTCTAAGATATAATTAATGTGCTTTAGTTTAGCAGTTAAATTAATTCTATTTAATTTTAATTACTTCAGTTTTAATTATAGTTTTTTTGAAGCATGGTGTCATTTGATTAAGACATTTACCATCCTGAAATCCTTCCGTGGGAGCTCGTATTATATAAATATGCTTATTCCTTCCAGGTTAACCTCCTTTACCTGTAACCAGCAAGTCGTGGCTTCCAGATCCTATTTTCTCCTTGAACTGGCATGAATAGCAAGTGTTTATGAACTGCTGAAGGTGTCCCTAGTCATTGGATACACTCTGAGTATAGCTGGCCTCTCTACTAAAACGAGGATCATCATACCCACCACCCCCTAGGATGTGCATAGAACACCTGTCTCTATGCAAGCCTCTTAGAGCTTTGGGGGGGGTACGATGTTTTTAAATCCAACATAGTTAGCTTTTAGAGGTTCGTAAATTTTAAAAAATAATTTCCATTTCTATGAAGATTTTTTCGAGTTATTTTCTCCTCTTTCCTTGTTCTTGAATTTTTTTTTTTTTTTAATTTTTTGCCATAAGTGATTCTAAGTAATCTAGATGCTGTCCACTCCCCAGCCCAGGCGGTCCTGAGCGGAACTTTGTCTGAGAACCACTGGTGCCGTGATATACATGTGATTGCGTGCCATCACGCTCTAGTCAGAGGCAGAACTCTGTGAGTGTCCCTACCTACAGGCTGACTAGTTATCATGCTGGCTTTAACATCCTACAACCAAGGAACATTTAAATAAAAAGCAGAGTTTTTGTCATGCCCAAACCTCACCCATCATAAAAACACTTTCTCTGCAGTTATTGCGTCATCTCTCCCTGCCCTTTCTCAGCTAGACTTCTTGAAAGAACTGTCAGCACTTGCTTCTTCCATTTTCTCACACCTGGCCTGATTGCAATCTGGTTTCGACACCCCACCCCCAGCCTTCCTAAGCATATTTCACCAGCTCCCGCAATCGCCCCTCAGCTCTGTCCTGCTTACAGGGACAGCATCTGATACTGCAGACCTACCCCCTTCTATTCCCCTGCTTCCCTGCCACCCCTCCACTCTCTGCTCTCTCTTTTCATCTGTCCTAGTTTTTATTCTAGGGCCTTTGTCCTCACCCCCTCTCTCCTTCTAGGAGAACTCATGAGCTCCTGTGGCTCTAATGACCCCACTTGTGAAGGAGAGCTAGGGATGAAGAAAGAAGACTGTAGATCAGGAGAGTGTGCCAGGCCTTGGATTAGACTCTGAGCAGATTTCTGGGGAGGAAAATTAAGGCCGCTGGAAGAGAGTGGGGATGCTAAGGATATGCCTGCTGCTTCCAGGTTTGGTGTCTAAACACTGACGAGTCAGTATCGCTTGTAGATCTAGAGTAGGAGAAATGTAAAGTACACGAGGCAAGGTGTTCCCACAGATAAATTATTATCATCTGATATATCATGCAAGCACAGAATGTATATCAACCTGAAACGCTGAGTAAGGCTTTGCTATCTTGCAGTGCTATGAGCAATACAATTTATATGTTGAAACTTACCCCCCGAGAAAAAGAACCATTCAGATGTGTTTGTTCCAGTTTGCTTTACACACATATATGTGTATATACAGAGGAGTGACAAAAGACACTACCCTTCTATGGCTGCTGGTTCAAACACCAAGAACTATTAACCATGATTGTGTCCAACTGCCAGTTTCAACCTTCCTGCTATGATTCAGCCTTCCTTTCCAGCCTAGCTTGCAGCTGCCTTTCCCAGGAAGTCTTCCACCCTCTTGTGCTTGCCCCTTGCACATGAACATTTGGTTATTCACACTTCCTTCTGCCTGGCTCATTAAAGCCTTTTTTCTTCAGCCAATCTGTAGGCTTTTTGAAAGCAGGGATTGTCCTTCAACACAGCCATCAAAGCACCCCACCCACCCTGAGCACTTGGTACTTGTGAATTGAAGGTTATCTGTAAATTCCTGCAGGAGGGTGGGGATTCCTGCAGAAGGGTGGCACTCACTGGTAAAGCTCTGGCTGCTCACCCCAGCCTCAGCCACCCCAATGAGCTGTGAAGAGCCACTGGAGAACACTGAGATGGCTGGCTCCTGGCCAGCCTGTGTACCAAGGCAAATAATTCTCTCTACCAAATGAAAAAGAAAGGCAGAGGGAAAACACCTCAGGCC
>NW_011888784.1:14767414-14777248 GCF_000151845.1 Pteropus vampyrus
TGACAAAAGACACTACCCTTCTATGGCTGCTGGTTCAAACACCAAGAACTATTAACCATGATTGTGTCCAACTGCCAGTTTCAACCTTCCTGCTATGATTCAGCCTTCCTTTCCAGCCTAGCTTGCAGCTGCCTTTCCCAGGAAGTCTTCCACCCTCTTGTGCTTGCCCCTTGCACATGAACATTTGGTTATTCACACTTCCTTCTGCCTGGCTCATTAAAGCCTTTTTTCTTCAGCCAATCTGTAGGCTTTTTGAAAGCAGGGATCGTCCTTCAACACAGCCATCAAAGCACCCCACCCACCCTGAGCACTTGGTACTTGTGAATTGAAGGTTATCTGTAAATTCCTGCAGGAGGGTGGGGATTCCTGCAGAAGGGTGGCACTCACTGGTAAAGCTCTGGCTGCTCACCCCAGCCTCAGCCACCCCAATGAGCTGTGAAGAGCCACTGGAGAACACTGAGATGGCTGGCTCCTGGCCAGCCTGTGTACCAAGGCAAATAATTCTCTCTACCAAATGAAAAAGAAAGGCAGAGGGAAAACACCTCAGGCCATCTCTGCCTCTCTCACTCTGTAGCACATCCCATCCCAGGAGCCCTAGGAGTGCATCAGTGATGGCGATGTGGGGGCCAGTCTGTCCTGAACTGGGGCCAAGTAATGCTCAGCCTCGGTCAGCTCAGGCTGTGTTGTGTGTGTGTGTGTGTGTGTGTGTGTGGTGAAAGGACTAGAGCTTACTAACGGATGTTACACTGCGGCATTCCAGTCATTCCTACCAATCACATCTATTTCTAATCCATTTGTCCTCCCTTAAAGTTCATGCCCCAAGGACTACACCACCCATGACCCTGCTTGTGGCTGACTTATACTTATCTCCCCACTCTACAGAGAATTTAGCACCTGACTGGCCTAGTCCTGACCAACCTGTACATCACTTCTGTACCAAGGATGAGCCACCACATTTTAGCTTCTTAGTCCTTCATTATCTCTACAACACCTCAGCTGCCCACAGCTTAACCCTAGATCTTACTTTCACAAATAAATGCTCCTCCTTCAAAAGCATGCTTAGCACCTCCATCTCCTATGGTTCTCACTCTCTACAGGATCCCAGCTCCAACACTTGGACCCACAGAGCATGGTCATCAGGGCCAGCATCTCACTTTCATCCTTATGCAGCTCAGACTATCTGTGGTCTGGCACATCACCACTTGCCTTCTGACACCCTTAACTGTCTTGTAATCTTCTCTCTCTACTGGGGCAAACCTCCAGTACTGGTTAACCAGAATCATCAGACATCAGATCTGAGTAGCCAGAGCCAAAGGAACAGGGATGTCACAGATAGGAAGATTCTTTCACAGACATCAAATGAGCACAGGCCCTGCCAGCCAGTTCACTGCACTCCTTGGACAAATTCATGCCCCTTCCCTCTAAACAGTCTGTTTCACACCTTCCCCTCTCCCCTCTACTCCCCATCACACCTCAATCTCTGCGGAGACCCACTGCTTCTGAGAGAAGTGACAGCCCTCTGCTCCTAGGGATGGGGCAGGAACCCTCCTGGGCTCAGGATCCTGCTCCAGAATAAAGCCCACAGCTGCTGCCACTCTTCATGCCACTTCATTGAACTCAACTCTGGCATGGATTGCTGGCCTGATCTCTACATGGACCAATGGGCTTCTTGGAGATGGGAACAGAGAACATCATTTATTTCCCCTATGGTGGGACTAGTTCTTCCCTGCCCCATGGAGAAACACTCGGGCAACTCCTAAGATTTTTCTGGTTACTTATGAGTTACAAAAGGGTCTCTGGTCACTTAAGTCCAGTAATACAACTGTGGTATACAGCATAACAATAATAATAAACTTTAAATGTCACGTTTGAGCTAGGTTTCCCCTCCTCTGCCATGACACCTGCAGGGGGAAAGGTCCTGAATCATTTCTTTTCCCTCTAACCTCCTTCCTGACTTTGACTCCACCTTTTGCAGTGGTTTCTGACTCCACCCAGGGTGGAGGTGGTGAAGGTGGGGCAGGAAAATTCTTCTACAACTTGGAATTCCATGATGATCTGGCATCAACCCTCTCTGTGAAACAAGTACTTTCCTCCCTAAGGTGCTTTTGTGGTTTTTCGGAGACACCCCTAGTCTCTGGGGATCTTTGGTCACTCAAGACATCTTCCTTAGCCTCTATGTATCTGATGGAGCCTCAGAACTTACTCCGCTGTGGGGTTCTGCTTGTCAGGTAGCCTCCTTGGTTGGGATGGAAAACAATCCGGTGCCAGCTTTCTCATTTGAGTGACCCAAGCCTGGTCCTTGAGAAATACTCACAGGTTCCGTCTGTCCCTGCAAACTGTGGGAACACAGGCCCCTGCTATGCGGGAGCCAGAGGAGATGGAAATGCCAAAACTGGTTCTGTGACCCTGCTGCCTCCCACTATAGCACAGCTTAAGACCAGTGAACAGGCAGCTCTCTCCAAAATCCCTTATTCCCAACATCTTTTCAGCCTTTTAAAACCTCTTTTCTAGCCAAAGGGAGGAGGTCAGCTGGGGTCTCAGAACCAGTTTTGGAAACCTCCTCTGTAAGGTAGTCTTTATGGTCACTTGAGGATGCAGCACCTGCCATTTAGCCTGAACTGGGGGCAACAATAGCTCCATTTTCAAATCCTGCTGCGCTTGGTTGCCTGTGTAATTAATGGAGAGTTAGTCATGGCTGCTGTTATTCTAAAGCAGGAAGGCAGCAAAAAGCCAGGAAACAGAGGTGTCCTAAAACGGACCAGGCAACCTGATCAGCTTAACACATCAATGAAGTTTCAGCACTCCCTTCAGGCCCAGAAAGGCAACCTTACTGGTATGAGACTTTCCACCAAAATAGAAATAAATACATCTTTATACACCAGGTGGTTTGTCGTGGCAACCGATATGGTGTCTTCTGACCCATATTCATCTAGAAACCCGAGTGCGAGTAGAGGTGGTGAGACTCCTCTGGTTTGGCCTGTGTGCCCCACTTGTCTGGCGCTGACTCTCCAGATGGTGAAGCTACTGCATCCAGAAAGGAAACTACTTGTTCTTTCAAGCAGAGGGGAGCTGTTTACTAAGGTGTTGCAAGGGCTGGGGTCAGGTAGGGGTTGCCAGAGGAGAAAAACAGATGAGGGAAGCTATAAGGATTGAGTTTTATATATAAAACATGACAAGCATGTATGACAAATCATGTTTGACAAAGCCAGAGGAAAGAACTTGAAGGGGCTCTTTGAGATCATTAAGTCCTCTCTTGGCAATCCTGCTTGAGTTTCAGAGATAAAAAAACAATAGCAGTAGTAATAATAATAGCTTTGTTTCTTTAGTGTTTCCTTTTAATGTAAAGGATTTCCTAGACATAAGCAACTACCTCATTTATTTATTACCTCACTTATTCCTTAGGACAATCCTATTAGGTAATTACTATTATTACCTTCATTTTACATATAAGAAAACTGAGACTCACGAGGTAAATTCTCCTGCCCCAGGTGTCCTGACCAGGAAGGGCAGCACCAAAAGAAGGCCCTGTGTGTTATGACCGCTGGTCCGGTGTGATTTTCATTACAACATTATACTGCATAGCAGATAAACTCAATCAGAAATGCTCAGAGAACCAGGTTTGAGATTTAAAAGCGTGGTGCTTACCTTTTCCACTTTTCAAGTTCAGAGTACAAGAGCACAGCCATTGCTTTGAAAATACTTGTGGTATTAAATTGAAATGCCAAGGATAGAGCATAAAGAGCAGTCCACAAACGGAAAAACAGAAGCCATGAAAACAGCGTCAGCCATATTCGTGAGAGCTTCATGGATTCTGAGAGCCAGTGCCTCTCTCAGGTTCTGACAGAGGCAAGCTGATCAGGCAACAGATGTGGAAGAAAGCTGATGATCCCATCTTTCCATCTTTGTTGGAAGAGGTTGAGTCCGGGTGAAGAAAAGATACCTAGAAACCAGGGAGGCTTAAGAGATGAAACAGGCTAAGACCAGGGAGAGAAGTCAGAGGAATTCAGAGGTCCTGGAAAAGAAGGCAGCCTGGGCTTGATACGTGAGAACAAACTCTCAGATAAGGGGGAAAGGTCTAAAGGAAAATTCCAGTCTTTTAGAGGAAAGGGCCCTGGACAAGGAAAATGGCTTCTGTGAGGAGAGGGCAAAGGACAGCTGGAAAGGTCATGGGGAGGAGGTGAGTGAAGATCATGAGCCTTGAGAAAACAGAGCAGGCTGCAAGGGGGTGGAGTACAGAGAACAGAAGTGCTGTGTGAATTTGAAAGGGATGTTCAGAAACTTAAAGAGAGAGACCTCTGAGTCTGTCCAGTGTTTGCAGGTAGAGTCCTGATGAAAAAAGAATACTCTCTTTTTTCATCACTGCCCCCAAGTCTTCTGGTATACTATTTCCTAAATTTCCACAGCCCCGCTGGACCCTCAGAGCTCCCACAATTGATCTCCCTATGTGCAATCTATCCTATCCCCACTGACTCACCCAAATGTGTCATTGACACTGCTGCAGGTGTGCTGCCGCCTGCACATAGTGCCCCCACACAGTGCTTCCCATTTCAACCTTCCAGTAGGAACACCTCCAGCTCACTATCTGCAGATTCCTTGGGCCCTTAGGATGTCCTTCAAATATATCATTCTTGATCCCTCTGTGATACCACTAGATTGTAAGGGCTTTGAATTATGTCTTATTCATCTTGTAAAGTGCCTTGGACCTCAAAGACAGTTGTCTGGATATTAACAATAACAGTTTGTCAACTCTACCGAAACGGAAGTAGTTGTTAAGTCGGCTGTTAGTAACCAAAGGCCATACTGGAACAACCCACTCAAAAATCTTATTCACCTTGTGCCCTCTTGTGGAGAAGAGGGCACAGAACACCCTCATTAGTACCTTGGAAGACGGGGATTTCTTTCTTCCCTTACCTCCTCCCCTCCTTCTAAATATAGTTATAATACAATATTAAGAAATCACTTTTACCATAGTATGATTTTGTAAGTACTGTTCACAGAGGAACCAGGAAGTATTGTATAATTACATTTTCTTTCTGGTAACATCCTTGTGTGTTTTTTCCTAGAAAATTATTACATTGCTTAACTTTTTATTTGCTTAGTTTTATGGATACTTATCGAAATTAATGCCCAAATTCTCCGCTGAAGCTATAAGATCCTCTCAATATTGTTAAACAAATCGAGAACCTTCAACAATACTACTTTTAAAAATCAGCGGAGCTATCTTCAGTGCTACTGCTCAAAATGAGCTCATTATTTACCCTCTCATTTGTTGCACAGCTATCATCCTGGGATCCCACACTTTCCCGCATTTTCAGTCTTTTGATGAATAGAAATTGCAAATTTAAAAAGTCAAATTTATCATTTTTTTCTCCTTTGTGGTTAGTGCTTTTAGTACCTTATTTTTTTTTAATCTTTCCCTATTCCGAAATCTCGAAGATGTTTTCCTACATTATATTCCAAAATCTTTGTTGTTTTGCTTTGCACGTTTAGGTCTACAATTGACTTGGGAATGATTTTTGTGTATGGTATGAGGTAGGGATAAAATTTTATTTTACTTTATGTATTTTTATATATTTAATTGATCTAACATCATTTATTGAAAGGCCACCTTTCACCCTCTATTTTGCAGTGTTATTTGTGTCACGCATCAAGTAACCATGTATGTGCGACTCTATTCCTGGAATCTTTCATCTCTTCCACTGATACGTTTATTTATCCTTACATTACTATCACACCGTTTTAGTTACTGCAGACTTTTACTACATCTTAATAGCCAACAGAGCAAGTCCTACCACCTAATTCTTCTCCTTTAAGAGTGTCTTGGCTCTTCTTAAGTCATTGCATTTCCATATAAATGTTAGTGTAAACTTTTCAATTTCCAGAAAAAGTGTTGAAATTTTTATTGGGATTGCATTAAATCTGCAGATGATTTTATAAAGAACTGTCAGTTTTATAATACCAGGTCTTCTAATCTGTGAACATAGGATATCACTCCATTTATTTAGGTCTTTAATTTTTCTCAATAACCTTTTTACTCATTCCTGAATAATCGTCTCTATATCTGATTTTATAGACTCTGTTGGATTTTTTGTTTATTGTAGTAAAATATACCTAATGTAAAATTTACCATCTTAACCATTTTTAAGTGTACAATTCAGTAGTGTTAAGTATATTCATGTTATTGTGCAACCATTCTCCAGAACTCTTTCCATCTTGCAAAAGTGAAACTCTATACCTATTAAATAACTCTTCATTCCCCCTCCCTCAGCCCCCAGCAACCACCATTCTAATTTCTGTCTATAAATTTGACTACTCTATTGATTTCACTCATATAAGTGAAATCCTGCAGTATTTTACTTTTTGTGACTGGCTTATTCACTTCGCATAATATCCTTAAGATTCATCTATGTTGTAAGCATATGTCAGAATTTCCTTCTTTTTTAAGGCTGAACAATATTCTACTGTAAATAAGGCACATTTTATTTCCATTCATCTGCTGATAGACACTTGTGTGGCTTCCATCTTTTGTCTATTGTAAATAATGCTGCTATGAACTTGGGTGTACAAATATCACTCTGAGACTCTGCTTTCAATTCTTTTGGGTATATACCCAGAATTGGAATTACTGGATCACATAGTAATTCTATTTTTAATTTTTTGAGGAATGTTAGTATGTCATTTTAATTCATTTTATACAATTATTTTTAAATAATGAAGAAAAGCCATATTACAAATATTATTGAGTATATTTTTAAAAGAATTCTATGGTACAACATGTTAATCCAAAATAAAATATCTTACATAAATCACTACTCTATATCAAGCAAAAATTGGGGTTATTTTTTTAATTTCCAAGCGGCTTTGAGAAATTACATATTAATGTTAAAGGTGCTCTCTAGTCAAATTATGTTGGGAAACACTGTATTAGCTAAAACACTGAATTTGTAACAAGAAAAAGATTAATCAGTACAGCAAGCAAGGACAGCTATTTAATTAAGAGGTATTCATTAAGCAGTGACTCACTGTATGTGTGTTTTGGATGGATAATGCAAAAAGGAATGAAACATAGTCCTAAAAGAGCTTAGGATCTAGTGGACTGGGGCTGGTGGAGGGGCAGTGTAATACATCAAATAATTAGAGGAAAATTACATTCAGAATATAATTAGGTGCTTAATTTGTGATATAGTCAAGTTTTTCAGAGACATTAGAGGAAAAAGGTAACAAAATTGAGAGGATAAGAGCTATTAAAAGTTCAAAGAATAGTTTTAGTAAAAGCACACAGATACAAATGAGTATCCTTTGGCTTCTCAGTTTCCATGTGCACCCTCCTATACCCTTCTGTACATCAGTAAACCAACTCTAATTTTTCCCATAACAAAATACAACTGTCTTAAAGGTAAAGTTCCCACTTTTTCCTCAAAATGTGGAGATACACTGTCCCAACAGTCATTGTATCCGTCACTGGTTATGTTAATTACTCCGCACATTCAGGCAGAGTCCCACTGAATATTCTGTTACCTAAAGAATAAACTGTTAAGTTAACTTGCAACTACATATACATAAAATAACAATGTGAAGGAGAAGAAATGGTTAGCGTATAAAATAAACACACATACATATAATAAGTAAATAGAAAATATACAAAGCGACTACTGTCTTTTTTTTTTTTTTTTTTTGATGTGTTGTGAGGCTGTCAATGATGTCTGTGTCCTTCTTCCACTACCTAGTCCACATTTCCCCCGTCCTCAGGCAGAAATTAAGCTGGTCACGTTTCATTACCTACTAGAGTGACCCAGACCTTCACTCCCAAAGGGTTTGAGTCCTCAGTCCTGCCTTTTTTGGTTTCTGTAGGTTTCCAGTAATTTTTATATTGGGCAAGGAAGTACTAAGAGGCACCTCCAGATAACTCCCTGGGTTTCAGACATAGTCTTCCTTTCCCACATTGTGTGGTAGCAACCCAAGTTCAAGTACCTCACCTAGAATAACTTTTTTTTTTTTTTAACCATTTGGTCTAATGCCATAAGACGTCTAAAATATCAAGGAGGCAGTCTCACTTTCCAATTCAATTGAACCACTGTATCTGCTGGTGAAAGCATTCCTCCAAACCAGCATTGCTTAAAATTACTGAGACAGAAAGAAAAGTTCTGTAAATGGGTTATTGAGTTTAAAAGTGGGAGAATCCACTTCTACGTCAACCCCATGATGCTCAGATTCATGTGTTCTGGCTCTAGGAGAGAATATCATGTAACAGACTCTGATCCAAAACATGTACTGTACCCTGTAAGACATAATCTCATTGTTTTGGGATGTTGTCTCCCAACTGGTACCACAACTGAGTCTTCATTAAGCCATTCCAACTTTCAATTAGGTCAATTGCTCCTGGGCGATGGAGCATGTGGTAAGACCAGTTGATTCCACAGGCATAAGCCAATTGCTGTATTTCCTTTGCTGTGAAATGAGCTTCTTGATGAGAAGCAATGCTGTATAGAATACCAGGATAATAGAGAAAGTACTCATATGCACAAAGATGGTAGGCCTGGCTGAAGTATCATGAAGGCAAATCCACATTCAGAATAGATGTATATTCCAGTGAGGATGAATCTCTGCCTCCTCTATGAAAAGGTCCAATGTAATCAACCTGCCACCAGGTGGCTGGCTGGTCCTCAATGGGAGTGGTGCTATATGAGGGGAGTGTTGGTCTCTGTTGTTGACAGATTAGGAGCTCAGCAGTAATGTTAGCCAAGTCAGGCTTGGGTAGAGGCAGTCTATGTTCCTGAACCCATATATAGCCTCTATCCCTGCCATTTTGTGGCCACCTTGTTTATGGCCCATTGAGCAAGCACTGAGGTGACTAGGATAAGACTGACTAATATCCAATGAGTGTGTCAGTTTACCCACCTGATTGTTAGGAGCCTCCTCTACAGTGTACATACACGGCTCTTTGAATAGCAGAGAAGTCACTATTATGCCATCGTAGTGGAACTTGCTGAAAATCTTCCCTTTAGACTGCAAGGGAAAGCCATTCACTGGGAAGAGTCTCGCTAGAGGCAGGTTGCTAGAAACTGACCAGGAGGGTGCAGAAGGAAACAGCAGCCAGAAAAAGCTGCTGCTGGATGATGGAAAAGCTGCACACAGAGCTTGCACAGCCAGCAGACCAGAACCAGGAAGGGAAGCCCTTCCTCCTGCAATGTCTCTTTATAGCCTCTAACTGACAAATCACAACACTGTGCTTGTTGATAAAGGGAAAATACTCATGAGGCCCATTTAATGTTTACAGAACAGGCAAAAAAGGATAAATTTCAATAAGTTGGTAACTGGTAAAGACACTGTACTGGGTTGAATAGTGTTCCCCTCAAATTCACATCCACCTGAAAGCTCAGAATGAGATCTTATTTAGAAATGCATATTTTTTTAACAGATGTGATTAATTAAGATGAGGTCATATTAGATTAGGGTAGGCCCTAAATCCAATGACTGGTGTCGACAGCGTGCTAAACACCCAAGGTTATATAGCAGACTCTGAAACTCTACCATAGATCTCCCTCTCAATAGGCTTTACTGTCTTCCCAGACATGGATTTTCAGTACTACATGAAATTTATTATTTCAATCTCTTCACCTTAAAATGTCATCAAGTCATTATGCTTTTATTTCAATCTATCTACCTGCGCAGCTCTGTGGGTATTCCTCCTTGTGGATTATCTGCCTTCTCTGGTAACTATGCCTTTAAATCTGGCTTAAGTCTTTTGCTAAATTTCATATTTAACATTATGGCTTCATACTTCACTTCCTTCAGTCCTTACCCTGAGCTCCCATTACCGACAACAATCAAACT
>NW_011888784.1:14777298-14779780 GCF_000151845.1 Pteropus vampyrus
TGTCGACAGCGTGCTAAACACCCAAGGTTATATAGCAGACTCTGAAACTCTACCATAGATCTCCCTCTCAATAGGCTTTACTGTCTTCCCAGACATGGATTTTCAGTACTACATGAAATTTATTATTTCAATCTCTTCACCTTAAAATGTCATCAAGTCATTATGCTTTTATTTCAATCTATCTACCTGCGCAGCTCTGTGGGTATTCCTCCTTGTGGATTATCTGCCTTCTCTGGTAACTATGCCTTTAAATCTGGCTTAAGTCTTTTGCTAAATTTCATATTTAACATTATGGCTTCATACTTCACTTCCTTCAGTCCTTACCCTGAGCTCCCATTACCGACAACAATCAAACTCCATATCCTTTTGTTTCCGTTCCACTCCCATAATCCCATTGCTAGTGAGAAACTGACCCTTTAATCAACTTGATCCTCTTCTTTTTTATGTATTTATAAAGCGTGAATTAAGTAGAGATCAATGTGCCAGTCACCATAAAGGGAACAAAGGACACAAAGAGCACAGAGTGAATGGGATACAGACCTTGCCTGACATGCACATGAGTCAAACATAAATGTCTTGGAAGATCTCAGATTTCTCCTGGGGGAATGGGTGGATGGTAGTACTAGTCCAGGAAATAAGGAGGAAAAAGAGATGAGTGTAGGGAAAGTGAGGAATAACTCATAATTAGTTTAACATACCTGTGAAACAAACAGAGATGTTTGGTAAGCAGTTGGCCCTATGGTGAGGAGGCTCAAAAAAGATCAAACTCAAGATATAAATTGGAACTCATTAGTTAGAGATGGTAGTTGAAGCCTTATAGATGAAGATAGAGGAGCTAGCCCACAGATAGTCTATAGCATGAAAAGTAAAAGCACCAAAGACAGAAAAACGGAGAACACTAATAATGCGCAGGGTTGCAGACCGGAGGAACCACCATAAGGAATGTTCAGAAGAAGAACCTGAAGCTAGTATAGTAATAAAAATGAAGGACAGAGAGTTCAAAGTGGAAGTACTATAATTAATGAGAAATGCTGAGAAGATGAGGAATTGAATTTAAGAAGATAAGTGAATTGAATTTAGTAATAGGGAGGACAAGTGAAGGGGTGAGGGTAGAAGCCTCAATATAGAAGGCTTAAAGGGGAATGGAAGGTACAATTAGTTTATTCTCTATAAGTGATGTTATAATACACATAATTTAAAGGTCAAACGGACCTAGAATGGAAAAGGGCAGTCCCTCCCCTCATCCCACCACCAAGTACTGCTCCCTAAGACTCAGCTACATCCCTAAAAGTGTAGGGAGCTAAAGGGTTAAGTGAAGCTCCCAAAATTCAAAGGAGTGCATGGATTATCTCGGGAGGCCTGCTTGCATATAAAAGGGAAAAAGCTGGTTCTGAAGAATTCCAGGAGGAAGAAGATTAAGATTAGAAACAGGAAGTATGAAGGGAGCTTCGATTGTACCTTGATCTTCAAGATGTTACTTTAACTATGTTATCTTGGGATACACAAAGGAACAGAATATGTATAAAAAGGAGCCTAAGAAATAAACTCGGAGAGACAGTTGTAAGATCTGTTCTCCCTCCTGCACCCTGTCTGTTTTCTCTTTATTCTCAGTCCCCGCTCCCCCATTCAGGGACCTGGTTTGACTTGGTCGGCTGGTTTCCGACATAAAAGCTTATAACCAGGTGAAGAAATATAGTGATGAAGAATAGAAGGTCAAGGAGTGAATGACTTTGTAATGTCATTATAGAATGATTGCCCTCCTCCTCCTCTTTCACTGTGTTGATAAGTGGTTTATGAAATTCATAGGGAATTTAATATTCTTACATAGGAAAAGCATTCAGATATAGAGCACGTTTGATTTGTTTTCACATAATCTCACAAAATGTCTAATTATGTACAGGGTATTGATTGTAGCATCTCATTCAGCCTCAGTCTATCAGACTCAGTCTATAAAAAATCCCCTCGAATGTCCACATAAGCCACTATCAAACCTACTCAATGTTTTTTTATACTTCTTTGAATGACACACTATCTACCCAATCCATTATAAGTCTACTATCCAAACAAGCACCAGCCTCCCATGTTTTTCCTGAATCTGCCTCTATCCTCGCTCCCTCTGCACTGGTTCAGATCTCCATCAGTTGCAGCTCGGGTTCTTGCAATAGCTTCAGAGTTGGTCACCCTGCCTTGAATTTTGTCTCCCATCAAATCCATCTTTCTTGTTGCCAGAAGAGAATTACATATGAATTGCAGATATGCTTGTGTCACTTACTCAAGATTCTGCTTAAAATTTTAGTCCATACATAGCCTTTTACAACCGGCCTGTCAAATCTTTTAAAACTAGATCCTTGCTTACTTCTTCATCCTCATCCTCAGCCATTCATAGCCTGCTGTCTCTCAATCCAGTAAATCTAAACATTCCACACTGGTCCTTCAGCCAGAAATGTATCAACACAGTTTTCCCCATCACCTCCAATCCCAG
>NW_011888784.1:14779830-14792662 GCF_000151845.1 Pteropus vampyrus
CTACATCCCTAAAAGTGTAGGGAGCTAAAGGGTTAAGTGAAGCTCCCAAAATTCAAAGGAGTGCATGGATTATCTCGGGAGGCCTGCTTGCATATAAAAGGGAAAAAGCTGGTTCTGAAGAATTCCAGGAGGAAGAAGATTAAGATTAGAAACAGGAAGTACGAAGGGAGCTTCGATTGTACCTTGATCTTCAAGATGTTACTTTAACTATGTTATCTTGGGATACACAAAGGAACAGAATATGTATAAAAAGGAGCCTAAGAAATAAACTCGGAGAGACAGTTGTAAGATCTGTTCTCCCTCCTGCACCCTGTCTGTTTTCTCTTTATTCTCAGTCCCCGCTCCCCCATTCAGGGACCTGGTTTGACTTGGTCGGCTGGTTTCCGACATAAAAGCTTATAACCAGGTGAAGAAATATAGTGATGAAGAATAGAAGGTCAAGGAGTGAATGACTTTGTAATGTCATTATAGAATGATTGCCCTCCTCCTCCTCTTTCACTGTGTTGATAAGTGGTTTATGAAATTCATAGGGAATTTAATATTCTTACATAGGAAAAGCATTCAGATATAGAGCACGTTTGATTTGTTTTCACATAATCTCACAAAATGTCTAATTATGTACAGGGTATTGATTGTAGCATCTCATTCAGCCTCAGTCTATCAGACTCAGTCTATAAAAAATCCCCTCGAATGTCCACATAAGCCACTATCAAACCTACTCAATGTTTTTTTATACTTCTTTGAATGACACACTATCTACCCAATCCATTATAAGTCTACTATCCAAACAAGCACCAGCCTCCCATGTTTTTCCTGAATCTGCCTCTATCCTCGCTCCCTCTGCACTGGTTCAGATCTCCATCAGTTGCAGCTCGGGTTCTTGCAATAGCTTCAGAGTTGGTCACCCTGCCTTGAATTTTGTCTCCCATCAAATCCATCTTTCTTGTTGCCAGAAGAGAATTACATATGAATTGCAGATATGCTTGTGTCACTTACTCAAGATTCTGCTTAAAATTTTAGTCCATACATAGCCTTTTACAACCGGCCTGTCAAATCTTTTAAAACTAGATTCTTGCTTACTTCTTCATCCTCATCCTCAGCCATTCATAGCCTGCTGTCTCTCAATCCAGTAAATCTAAACATTCCACACTGGTCCTTCAGCCAGAAATGTATCAACACAGTTTTCCCCATCACCTCCAATCCCAGTCTATCCATCCCTAACCCTAATACTTTTCTTTCTTTGGGCTTTTATAGCATCTGTAGACAGCTCCATTGGAACATGCCACTTTGATTGGAATAGTCAATTTATACACCTTTCTCCTTAACTAATCTATCAGTTCCTAAAGAGCAAGAATCTGTATCTTACATTTGAATTCCCAGTGTTTACCATGCATCTGGTATATAGCAGATGCTATCTCTACTGGGACCTTCTTTCTAATCTATCCTCAAACATTAATAAAAAGCAAACAAACAAAAACCTGTCCTTCATCTCACTGTGAAACTTTATAAACAATCTTTTAATTTGCTCCTTTTTTTTTTTTTTTTAAGTTTAGCTTCTTGGATCTGGCTATTTGGTGGAATCAGAACCCATGAATTCACCCCTGACTTCTTGCCAAATCCTACAGCTTTTCACAATTCCCTATTCTCCTTGCTGTTTTTGACTGGTGTTCATTTTCTCCTTAAACCACTTTCTAAGATTTAACACCGTTGTCAACATTTCCCTAGAAGAATTGTTTCAGATTCTTCATTGCCTGGAGTCATTTAACCCACCCACCATCAACATAAACACATTTCCTTCTGCAATTTGTGTTAGCAATTGCCTCAGCAACAAATGTTATTTAATGAAAGCCCCGTTAAAGCAAGAATCTCTTCAAATTTAATGTAATTGTAGGTTAATTAAGATGCAAATTTCTCCCTTAACTCCCTAGTTCTGATTTAGACGGACTAAACCAGCCTTTTCTCTCATCACTTCAGACTCCAGTACTACATACTTTTTTTTTTTTTGGTCATACCAAGAGTTTTTTCTTGTTATTGTTATATATTAATTAGCAAGTGGTTTTGAAAGCATCTTTGTCCTCTCCCAGTCTAATTCCTCACTTCCTTTACAAGTATATTTCCAAAAGTCCCTGGGTAAAGTGGGTGGAGGAGGAAGCCAATATGCGGGACTGTGGCTTTGTAGCTGATTTAGCTCAAATTTATTTTTAAATTTACTTAAGATTCTATATATATATATATCCCAAAATATGCGTGAGCAGGTTCTCACCTTTTTAAAGGGCCATTAGGTTCCCCTGTGAAAACATGGATGGGGGGTCTCAAACCTCCTTAAAACTTAAATACTTGGAGCGTAGCAACCTCAGTAGCGGCGGGGGGGGGGGGGGGACTACAGGAAAGTTGTGCTGACCGGTTGCAAGCACAGGCGTCTCCCCTCTCTATGACCATGGGCAAGTCACGTAACCCTAAGTTTTATTCCTTGTAAAATCGGAATAACCTTGCTGGGTGACTGAAAGAATAAGATTAATGTAAGTAAAAGTACTCAGAGAAATAGCAACGCTGGTTTATTTGAACCGGTACGCGGAGCAGCTGGATGCCCACCCATAGGTTATCTATCCCCTTCCCCTAGCTCAGGCGTGGCCTTTCAGAAAGCCCGAGGCGGCGGTGGCTCGTCTCCACGGCAACCGCTCCGTTATCCTGGCCCCGCCCACAACCCACCTCGAGGACCGGAAGCAGCTCCCCGCCTGGCGCTTATCCTGCTTCTCCCCGATACCGCGGGTTGTCCTTCCCCGCCCGGAGGTGAGAGCCGAGGCCTCTTCTCCGCCGCTACGCCGCGGAGAGAAGCGTCCGTCACGCGGGGGGCGCGGCGCCGCTTGGTGGCAGCTCTTCCCTTCTTCCGCGCATCCCTTCTTTGTACCCCTCTCCACACCTCCTACACCTCCCTCCTACGTCCCGCGGCTCTTCGCTGCGGTCCCTACCTGGTCCCTGCATCTCTCTGCCTCTCACCGCACGTCCGCACAGCGCCTCCCTTGTCCTCTCCCGCGGCGCATGGCCCCTCAGCTGAACCCCCTCCCATCCCCCAGCCCGCGCGCGCCTACCCGCTCGGCGCGCACCCTCGGTGACGCCCGCGCGCCTCGCGGTCCCTGCCGGGGAGGGAGCGCCGCGGTAGTGGGGCCAGGCGTGGGGAGGCACGGTCCCGGGGCCTTAGGCCGCCCGTCCTCCCGGAGGCGGTACACCAGAGGGAGGGTTTCGAAGTGAGAGTCAGTCTTCTCCGCAAAGACCCTGGACTTGGGGCGCTGGGCGAAGCCTCCCCTCCAGAAACCCGGTTCGTTACAGGCCCTCGTGCGTGTTTGGGCGGGTGTGGGTTTCATCGTCTCTTGTGTAAAGCCGAGCGCGACTGTGGAGTTAGCATGGGTTCGACGGCCACTATCTCCTGCGACTTCCAGAGGCTGCTTTAGTTTAGGGGCCCTCAAAGCAACGCCCACAGACAGCTCCAGACTCTTGACCTCAACCCTTCCTGCCGCCACTGTCTTGACCGCAGACCCTGTTCCTGCCCAAGGTCATCTGGGTCTGCTGCTTCTCTGAGCACGGTCTTCTGCCTCCGGCCTCTGGAACACACAGAACCATGAATAAATGTGGATGGCCTGGGTTCACACCCCAGCCCGTAGTCACATTACCTGAGCTTGCGGTGGTGGGTTTCTCATCTACAACATGGGAATGAAATAATTGTAGTGCTTTTGCGAGGATTTAAATGGGTTTATATTTATTGAGGCACTCAGAACAGTGCTTGTCACATGTTAAATCATCTGTGTCAGCTGTTGTTTGCAGGGTATCACGTTACTATATAAAGTATTTGGTAACGTTTTTGTCTCTTGCTAGAGTCTAAGCCTAATCAAGCCACAGGCTTTGCTTAGGTCTCCACTGTATCTTCGATGCCTAGAACACTGCTTGATGAGGTGGGGAAAAAATGGCAGGTTACATAAAGGAAAAATAGGGACACGTATAAGGGTTTCTATTTAGTCATCAGATACTCAGGTAACTGCTGACCAATTAAAATGGTACTAAGTAAAATGGTACTCAGTAAAGTTATACTAAGAGTCTTCTCACCCCCTTCCTGCTAACAAGCTAATGATACTTGGAGAGATTGCTGCTCTCTTACATCATGTTGCTGGTAGCATTGTGAATTGATAATCTTTTCTGTAGTTTACTTGATAGCATAGCAAGACAGAATTTGCCATTCTCCTTTGACCTCCATAAGGTAAGGCCTTGGGACATGCTTGAAGAAAATAATCTGAAAGGAAAAAAATAGTATATTCATTAAGTTGTGCCACCCAGTATTATTTATAATAGTAAAAATTAGAGATTACCAAATAGTCTACAATAGAGATATTATTAAGTAAATAATATAGATGTTACAAACAGGAAGTAGAAGTAAATATGAAAAAAATGGAAATACAGTAAAATGGAGGAATTTGTGATTACTTTTTTAATGGTTCCTTTAATGTCAAAATGATATTGTTTTTAAAATTAGTAAACATTGAAAAAAAATCCGCACAATAGTACTTCTCTCATGAGACTATTTCCTAGAACTCTTAGCAGCAGGCTAGAAAAAATTAATTGGCTTCTTTATTTCTATGTTCCAGGAGCTCCTATGCAATCCTGGCTGATCTCTCATTGTGCTCTTTAGCCTTGTGGGCATGATTTTCAGAATTACTCATACATATAAATTAATCTTGGCTCTTTGATTCTCTTAAAGAAGGAAGTATTCTTTGAAAGCCTGGTTTATGTTAAGATTAACATAAAGTTACCATAAACTGCTCTTAAGATTAAGAGCAGTACTTTCTGTACAGCCTTGTTTCCAATCTTAGTTTTATTGTTCTAAGAAGCATTTGTCTTTGTCTTGTTCCACTTGTTTCTTTAATCATATTTAAGGAGTATCCACAAGGAGTACTTTACCTCCTTGAAAATTAAAGTCTAGCAGTCCTAAGCTATTCTCAATCCATATGTCTGCAAAATTGAGAGATTCATCAACACTCCTTCCACAAACTTCAGAAGAGCCTGACAGCATTCTGGTAGTGAAGATGGAAGAAGAGGAGGCCGGTAATCTGGACTCCAGCCTTCACTGGAGAAGCTGCTACAGCCCAGAGACCTTCCGCCAGCGCTTCAGGCAGTTTGGCTACCAGGAGTCACCTGGGCCCCGGGAGGCCCTGAACCAGCTCCGGAAGCTTTGCTGTCAGTGGCTGAGGCCAGAGGTATACACCAAGAAGCAGATCCTGGAGCTGCTGGTGCTGGAGCAGTTCCTGGCCATCCTGCCAGAAGAGCTGCAGGCCTGGCTACAAGAACACCCGCCAGAGGACGGAGAGGAAGCTGTGACTATGCTGGAGGAGCTAGAGAAAGAGCTTGATGGACCTACTGAACAGGTAAGAAGGTGTCCGAGGGGATGAAAGACCAGGCTGAGTCAGGACCTCTGGAGCATCACTGAGGGTAGAGCTCTCAGATTGTACTCTCACTCGCCACAACTGGATGTATAGCGGGGTGAATGTACTCCTAAGCTGTGCTAGAAAATAGAATGTTGCTCTTCTATTTTCTTCCCTTTTTCTGTGCCCCAGGATATTTTCTGCATAGCTTCTTCTCTTTTACTTTATCCTGAAGTCCCAACCTGATTCCCTTTTTCAGCCTCCAATATCCTGTTTCCAGGTCTTTGGACAAAATGAGGACATGCCTACAGAGAAGCTAGCACCTTGGGAAATCATTCAGGAGTCATCAAGTACCCAGCTCAAGCCTGAGAAGAAGCAGCTGCAGTGTTCGTCACGAGAGGTTCACTCCTCCAGACAAAATGGTGAGGGGCAGGATTTAGTTCATGGTCTGGGGCAAAGGTGGCCTCTCAGCCCACTGCATACATCTCAGCTGCCTTCTGCAAGAGGTCTCAAATCTCCTTGCCCCCTCTTCACTGAAAACTTCCACCATTATGTCATGCTAATGAACATTCTCAGTATTTTGTTATTGTTTCTTTCTCATACAGTCTTATAAAATCTGCAGATTTTAAAAATTTTTGACAATATCTCTATCAGGATTTTCAAACCTTTTTAAAACAGCATGACCCTTTTCTCAAATGAAATTTTATGTGGAGTTTCAATTTAGAAAACAGATGAAAACGTAGTTACTCTGAAGTAGTCTAAGCCCACAAGGGCTCCAACTTGGCTTTGTTCCCACCTCTTATCTTCAGGATCCCCTGAGGCCCTTCTGAGGGACCCTAAGGTCACAGTCTAAAGACCACTGGTCTACATCATCATTTTTGTGTAACTTCCTGTTCAATACTAGTGGGATCTAGTATCAGAATCACCCTATTGCTGCTAAGATGACTTTGCTCTCTTGCAATACTTTGAATATGTTTCTCTACTCCCTCGCATTCTAAACTGACCTGTGTTGCTCTTTGCATCACTTTTTACAAAAGCGTTCCAAAATGGCTGGCATAGCAATCTGTTCTTCTATTGTACATACTACTACTACTACTACTACTACTACTACTACTACTACTACTAACAATAATAATAAGTGCTATGAGAACAAAGCAGAACAAGGGGAATACATGAAGTGGAGACACGGTCTTATTAAATAGGGTGGTAGAGAAGGCCTCTTTAATGAAGTGACATTTGAGCAGAGACCCTCCATCTAGGTAATCATCCTGGATAAAACGAGATCCCGATATGAAAAGGAAAACCTTAGTTGGGAGAATCTCCTCCTCTCCCCCACCACTGGTTCTATATTTTAGGGATGGCTGATCAGCTAAGCAGGTTAATTTCTTCTAGGGGATTTTGATAAGAAATAATAATTTCTCTTTTAGGCCCTTTCTTTTCTTCCAGACTTTTCTCAGCCTCTGATATCTTTTTACCCTACTCAGCATTCTACCTTTTGCATAGAGTTTTTCATCTTTTTAGTTGACTGCCTCCTCAGACTATAAACATTTCTCTTTTGTCTTATGATCTTCTCAGTGTTTTCTGCCTTATTCTCTTCATCTTCCACATTGTGATGCTGTCTTACAAACATACTAGCTAATAAATTATCCATATATATTTCATTTGGATTATTTTCCTTTCTTTCTTTCTGAACAGAGAACCGGTGACATTTGCTTTTCTATGTATTATTTCAGATAAAGACACCAGAACTATAAATATGAAATCAGCTTCCAGACAAAAGACTTCTTCAGGCACAGAACTTCATTACAATGTTTCTAACATTGTTCATATGAATGCTTCCCAGGGTTTTACATCTAGAGGAACCTGTGAACAAGGTAGCAGGTTTGAAAGAAGACATAGAAATCCTTCTCGAAAAAAACAACACAAATGTGATGAATGTGGCAAAACCTTTAGTCAGAGCTCAGCCCTTATCCTACATCAGCGAATCCACAGTGGAGAGAAACCTTATGCCTGTGACGTGTGTGCGAAGGCTTTCAGCCGAAGTGCAGTTCTGATTCAGCATCGAAGGATCCACACTGGGGAAAAACCTTACAAATGTCACGAGTGTGGGAAAGCCTTTAGTCAGAGCTCAAATCTTTTCAGACATAGAAAAAGTCACACTAGAGGAAAAAATCCCATTGGTATTGTGAGGGAATCAAAGCATTTACTCAGAACTTTTCCTACAGAGGAAGAAAACACAAAGCACAAACACCTTCTTAGTATAGATCAGTGGTTTTGATGGGCACCAGTTTCCTTTCAGATGTCATAAAAGCCACAGGAGAGAATATGGACTGTCTTATGTAAGCATTGTTTGCTTTTCTGCTTATCAATACATTGTCAGTGTTTGAGATTCTAAAGCTCAATTCAGATTTCCATCCTTAGGTAGCTCTTGAAAAGACATTCTCAGACTTGTTCTACTATTTCCAGTGTGAACACAAATAATGAATAGTCCAGTTGACCCTTGAACAACACAGGTTTGAACTGCACAGGTCCACTTATATGTGGATATTTTTCAATATAGAGTAGGCCCTCTGTATACCTGGGTTTTCCATCTGCAGATTTAACCAGCTGCAGATTGATTTTGCGGATGTGGAAGATCACCTATATGCGTTGTTCTGTGCCATTGTATATAAGGGACTTGACCATCTGTGGATACGGGTTATCTGCAGGAGCTGGGGGTGTTCCTGGAACCAATCCCCTTCAGATACTGAGGGATGACTGTATATTCCTTTTTAGACAAGTACATTTTCCCTGTTGAGAAGAAGTGTGTGAGTTAGTATAAAAATGGACATTCTCTTCCATTATATACCTTGAGCGTTAGAGTTGTCAGACCAAAGAAGATTAATCACTTAAAAAAAATTCCCCATTTGGTTTTCTGTTACCAGATTCAAAATATGAAAATAGGATTGAAGAGGCCCAAAAGAATATGTACCTTAAGACCTAGACTGAAATGTCAAGAGTCATTGTTAGGAGGCAGGTGAGTAAAGGAACTTAATCTCTTATGAAAACTCACACGAGCCTACACATTACTCCTGTGTAGGAAAAATGTAACCTCCCTTACAATGTAATTTGGAAATAACTCAGTGAAAACATTAAGATTACATGTCTTCAATGAGTGGCCTAAGCATGAGGAATGCTCTAATAATAAACAGGGCTGTCTATGAGTGCTTATATAAGGTTGATGACCATCTTAATAAAAAGGAAAAAAGGAGGTGAAGAAAAGACTGCAAACAAGACTGATGAAACACAAATGTTGGCAAGTACAGCACGTAACAGAGAAGTGTACCGTAGCTTACATGGAAAGGGAAACCCTTAACAGCTGATGACTATCCTTCAGGGTTCTTCCTGGCCCCTTTTCTGGCATAACTCAGCTACGAACATGTTTCAGGCATCACAAGACCGCCTTTTATGGGCCTTATGCATTCTTAATAAGATGAGTTTTTTGACAAAGCTGTCAATAAGTAAGATCCTGGGTTTTGATGCTCTTGTACTAAAGAGGAAATCGCTAAAGTCAATTTAGAGTCCACCAAAGTTTTTTCCGTATTTAATTCAGTCAGATACCCTGTTTAAATATAAAATGACTGATTCGTATGTCATTAAAATTCTGACAATGTACAACATAATGTTCCCTTTTCCAGGGATTCTTGGTAAGACTGTATATATTATAAGAATACATGTGTTATTGTGTTTCCCATGGTGCCACAGTTACCCAACATGGAGACAAACACAGAAGTGAAAGTCCTTGGAAGGAGAAAAGAAGGAGCTTATTGTGAACTTTCTCTGGGTTCCTCATGAAGTGTAAACATTTCATTATCAGAAAATCTAACCATATCTAGTGTTTAGAGTAACTCCAGAAAAAATGGAGGATTGCTGTGCTCTGCTTAGTACATTGATAAATGTAAGATTAGTAGGGAAAGTAAATGTAAATTTTAGCTATAGAATTTTCTGATAGTGATTATATGTTATAGTTCTAGGAAATATGAAAATATATTGGGTTTTGTATATTTTCTGTTACTAAAATTGTAGGAGTCCTTATTTAGAGTTCATTCTCTGTAACTAAAGTGAGGAATAAGCCATCTATTAAAGCAGCAGATGCCTCAGAGATATGTGTATTGTGAATTACTGCTTAGTCTTGGAAAGACAGTTTCTTAGGTACTGTGTGAATACAATGACAGAATCTAAATCAAGTATTCTGATGGAATTGTCTGTCTTCACTTGGTGCTGCCATAAACTTTGCAAGATTGCATTCTCTACATTGTGAATAATCTGAATTTCTCCTCCAGAAAGTGATATGAATCATATTATCTAAATACATGATGAACATTTAAAGGGTGTTGCTGTGTACTTTGAGTTATCTTGCACTTAACATAGGTCTTCTAATGTAGAAGATGCTAGTTTATCTAAACAGAATTACTATGACTTGAGCTGACCTTGATAAAAAGTAGCATATTAGTACCACTATTAGATTGCTTAATTTCCACAGATAATAAATTCTCCAAAATGAAATTGGTATTTTTTAAATGAATTTCACTTCATCTGGGCCTTCAATATTATATCTATAATCTAATGTTCCTTCTTTGCCTCGCTCCCATTCTCTTTGAAACATGTACGTCACCGTCCTGTATCAAGAATGCTTATGGGTGCAAAATCCACCTTTTACGGCTTAAGTAAATAAGACTTTGCAACAAGAAATCTGGAGGCTGAGTTGCCGCTGACTCTCAATCAGCAACTGAACAGTGACTGGTCTGGCTGGTGAATCTGCCCTTCTTTTGGCCTTTCCCTCATGCTTATTTTCTCAGATATGCAAGACAGCTGCACCCATCTCCAGGGATGACATGTGTGGTCAAGTCAGGAAGAAAGGAAAGAATGGCACAGGTATAAGCTGTCTTCTTTATTAGGAAAAGTGAAAGCTTTCCAAGAAACATCAGCAAAATTCTGCTTATGTTTCCTTGTTGCGTATCTGGTAAAGCAAGCATTTCCCACTTCTAGAGGAAAAGCATCAGGGTAGAAGGAGATTGGGAACAACATTGGATCAGGCAACAGTGTTTGCCATGCTCCTTGGCCACCTAACTCATCACGGGCAGATGATTATGATTTTGCCTCCTGTATTACAGAAAAAGAGATTACAACTCTATCTACCTCCTAACAGCAAACTGTCCAACTTATCCACACCTCACCTGTAATTTCTTCTCCATCCTTTCAGAATGAAAGAGGAATTTCTCCTCTCTGGTATAGCCTTCAGGCAATGCTATGGCAGTAGCACAGCAATGACAGAGGTCATAGGGAAGAACCTTAAACTCTTAGGGAGGGGAACCCTTTGCTCTGATCAAAGAACCTTTGGTCCCAAGAGCATGGTGCCAATCCCCATTGCTTTTATTCTCTCTGTGTCCTCTCACTACTTGGACCATCTACAGGATAGTTGAGAGAAGTAAACAGCAGAGCAAGGAAACTAAAACCCCAGCTTTCTAGCTGGTAGACTAGTAAGGGAGTCCTCAGGGGGCCAGAAAGTGTTGGGTTTATTGCAAAGAGGAGGGTAATCAAGTGTGATCCCTAAAAGTAGTATATGAACTTCTCTGCTTATCTCTAAATTGTGCATGCATGGATCTGACTCTGAACAGCAGACAACAGGCATTAGAAGTGAGCTGGAGTAGACTACCAACCAAGATCCAGAGTGGCCACTGGGCAGCATATGCAAAGGACATATTCAAATTGTACTGGAAGTGTTTGAAAACCAAACTGACATTGGAACTGTAGTCTTCCCAATGCAGATCAGAACTTGTGGCCTAACCCTAACTGGGACAGTTGCCTGATAAAACAAAAAAACCAACCTTCTTTTTAGGGTTTAGATGATACCTAGAATCTAATAACATTCAAAATGTGTAGGATACAATGCAAAATTACTAGGCATAGGAAGAACCTGGAGTATCTCAATTTGCAAGGGAAAAGAAAATCAAACTATACTAATACCTAGATGATAAAGATGTTAGGATTATCAGAAAACAACTGGTATTATAACCATGCTTATGAAATAAGAGTGAATAAGTGGAAAGATAGAAAACCTCAGATAAGAAATAGGAGACATAAACAAGAACTAAATAAAAATTTTAGAGCAGAAAATTACAACACTCAAAATATGCACCGTTTGTATTCGATGGAAGAATGCAGATGACAAAGGAAATAGATAGATAGAAATTATCCTATTTAAACTGCAGAGAATAAATATTGAAAAGCAGAAAAGAACAGACTGTACAAGAAAACTATAACCCAAAATCTTTAATGAACATAGGCATAAAAATCCTCAACAGAATATTATCAAATTGAATCCAGCAATGCATAAAAAGAGTAAAACACCTGCACCAAGTGGGGTTTACCCAGGGCTATAAGGATGGCTCAGTATTCAAAATCAAAGTAACCTACCAGACTAGTAGTTTCAAAAGGAAAAACCACATAGTCATATTAATTGATGCAGTAAAGTATTTGACAAAATTCTAAAGATAATACAAAGTGCTGGTGAATATGTGGAGCATCTGGAACACTTGTATATGGCTGATGGAATGTAAAATGGTATAGCTACTCTGAAAAACAGTCTGGCAGTTTCCCATAAAAATAAGTATTTACTTACCATATATATTGCTCGACTCTAGCTGCTATTACTAAATATTATATACTGAATGGCTTGAAAAAAATAGGAATTTGTTTTTACAGTTCTGGAGGTTAGGAAGTTCAAGATCATGATACCTGCTGATTTAGTTCTCAGATTAGGGCTCTCTTCCTGGTTTGCAGATGGCCACCTTGCTGGGTCCTCACATAGTGCAGAAAGATAGAAGCAAGCTTTTCTCTCTCTGTCTCTTCTTATAAGGACACTAATCCCATCATAAGGGCCCTACCTTCATGACCTTATCTAAACCTAACTACCTCCTAAAGGGCCCATCTTCCAACACCATCACATTAGGGGTTAGGGCTTCAATATGAAAATCTGGGGGCGAGGAGAGGGTAGCACATTCAGTCCATAACACTATATGATCCAGCAATCCCAGTTCTAGATATTTACTCTAGAAAAATAATATGTTCACACAAAACCCCATACATGAGTATTTAAGTAGCTATTCATAATTGCTCAAATCTAGAAACAACTAAAAAGTTCTTTAATGTTTGAATGTAAACAAACTGATACCTACAATAAAATACTACTCAGCAGTACTCAGCAATAAAATTTAATGAGGATTAACTATTGAGACATGCAATAACCTAGATGAATCTCAAAGTCATGCTGAATGAAAGATTAAAGGCAGTATGCTGAACAAAATGTATGTAAAAAGTTACATACTTTATGATTTATAATAATCTGGAAAAGTCAAAACAATTTTAATGGATAACAAATCAGT
>NW_011888784.1:14793837-14830989 GCF_000151845.1 Pteropus vampyrus
TCATAACTTCATTTTAGTCACCTTTAGTTCTCTGGAACCTATGGATTATCTGTTTTTGTTTACTTGTTTAATTTTTTACCATTAATGAATGAGATACTTTTAAGGCAAGGTTAAAAATTTTGCCTGGTACTTTACAATGAGTCCTTTTTAGATTTAGAAAGATTATTCCTTACACAGACAGTGAAAGCAAGAGTAACCCCAAGTACCAACTCCTCATGAGCTTTTGTCTCACACACCAAAAGAATGACACCCAAACAAAAGGAGCCAGATGACTGCAACATGAGTTGTGAAACACCTTGGTCCTGAGGGACTAATGTTATGCTGCATCTAAGCCTTTTTATAGTCTGCAGCTATACTGTAGAGGGGTGGAGCAGAAAGACTTACCATGACCCAGGAAACAATGAGAAACTGTCTCATGACAACCTTCTCAGGAGGCAAGTAACTGAGTGGCAAATGGCCTTGTAGCAACTCCTTACAAGCCTCTCATGCTCTCATGTTCAGAAAGAGTCACAAGGTGTTCTGCCAAGGCTCAGATCAGCTGCAGTTCAAGCCTTGCCTATGTTATCTATATAGATAATAGCATGAAGCTATTCCCTACACTCAGATTGCCCAGAGAAACAAGATGCTCTATCTTGACTTGATCTTTAAGATGGCAGCAAGTACCACCAGTCATGAAAGAGCCTACATAGTGAGGCTCGGAGCGATGTTTCAAAGTGGGCATTGGTCTCTGCCCTCATAAGAGTAAATTAGAGAGGAAAACTTCATTGTGGTTTCCATTGACTCTCCTAGAAAAAATTAGGAATAGTAAAAAGAAATCCCAGCAAAAGGTTTTGTAAAATTTCACAACATTTTAAATTTCCTTAAGTATTTGTTGTTTTTTTTTTAATCTTTTATCTTTTTGAACATTACATGTAAAAGCTCTTAAAGTAAAATAAAACAAAACAAAAATGCCTTGGGCTAGCATTTAGAATCACAAAAGAGGGGAAGGTAGGAAGAACACCCAACCCAGTTAATGGCAGTAGCCAGATAGAAGAGTGAATCCTGGATTTCTGAAGCCTCCTAAATGATGAAAGAAAGAAGAAGATCAGAGTTATCAAGGGTTCTGGGGAGAAGAAATTCTGGTCAGAGTATAAAATAGTGCTTTACCATCAACTGTTCGCTAACTTGTTTTCTCATTCACAAATTTATCAGAGGCCCTCTGAGGGCACTTTGCAGAGGGTACTTTCCTGAATGAGACAGAAAGCCAAAGCCTGCAAATCTTGCAATGCTTCTGGAAGGCTGGCGCTATACTTCTAATACAGACCTTAAGCAACAGGGCTCTTTTGTGCAGTTTCTGATACCTGAAATATGACCTAGCAAAAGCAGCAATGTAGCCAGCCCACAATTCATTCATTTATTCAACAGATGTTTATTGAATTCTTTAGGTACTGGGCAGTCAGCATCCTAGGACTAGGTGGGGATACCGTGGTAAAGAATACAGGCAAGGTCCCTGCCCTTATGGGACTTATAGACCCAAACAAGACAAAACAAAAAACAGGGAAATGAATAAGAGAGATTACTTCTGATAGTGCTACAAAGATTTTCCAGGAGGAAGACGGTCATTGAGACTGGGGATCCTTAGCCATAGAGAGCCTAAGCTGAGGACAGACAGGGAGGGTAGGGAACAAACTACAGGGGGCTTGCAGGCCAAAGTAAGGAATTTTTATGTTATACTTAAAGCAGTGGGGATCCATTGAAGGCCTTTAAATAAGGAATGAAATAGTCCGATTTTAATTATTAGACGAATACTTCAGCAGCTGTTTCGTGGTATAAAATGCCCAGCCTGAAGTCAGAGGATGAGCATGCACTCTGCAAATTCAATGTGAGGTCATTGACAAAGCTCTAACCTGTCCCATGTTGTTTCCATAATAGATAATTTGGTCAAAATAAAGCTCTGTAACAGCCAGTGGGAACCAAAGGTTGGAGTCTTGTCTAGGTTTCAAATCCTACTTCGCATTTATTAGTTATGAGCTCTTGGCAGGTTATTTACTTCTGCCTTCGTTATCTCTGCTGTAAAATGAGGATCAAAAAAGTTGCTGCATCATAGGATTTTTGCGAATATTAATGACAATACATGTAAAACATGGTGATGGTACCTGGCACAATGTAGTAAGCATTCATGGATACTAGCTTTCGTTATGTCAAAGGATTACTATGATGATCACATGAGAAAATGCATGTGAAAGGATTTGTGAAATCGTAAACACTATCTTAATGGCAGAATTCTTTCTTGTCCTTGTCTTTTAACTGGAACGGAGGACGTTGGGCTATCCGAGGAGAAACGAGCAAGGCCAAGACCGGCCTCAAAGCGGTCATTGTCGTAGGGCCGCCCCTCCCCCGCCCCGAGCGCATCTCCATGGCAACGCGGGGCTTCGCCTCTCCCCGCCTCCTGGGCCCGCAGACCGGAAGCAGTCCGCGCCGGGGGCTTCTGGGAAACGGCTTGTGAGCGGTGTTTCTGCGTCTGCCGTGGACAGCGAAGCTGCCGAGGTTCCTGAGACGGAGGTTTGCGCCAGAGTGGGCGAAAGGGTGCGAGGGGGACGCTGGGCTTGGGGCTGCGGACCGCTGGCCGGAGCCAGCGAAGAAACCTGGCAGGGATCTTCCTCGGGCCCCCTGGAGGTGCGGGGCATAGGCCGAGGTCTCCGCGCCCAGAAGTTGCGTGGTGCTGAGGGGTATACGAAAGGCCAGTTCGGACTTTCGGCACCCTCGGAGAGTTCTCCGTCCCGGCTGTCCTCTGCGACCCCCGCCTTCCCCCTCCCCCATCAGCCGGTTTTGTTCTATTTCGAGGCCCTGGCGTCTCGCGGAGAGTTCTGGGACTCGTTTCGGGCGGAGGTGGGAGAGGGCGGACCCTGGCGCGGGAGCTGCCGGGACCTGTAGTTGCGCGGGCCGCGGGCGGAAATGCCGTGTCCTCGACGTTGTGGCAAGGTGGCCTTTGGTCATCTGAAGTCCGCCGCCGTGAGTGCAGAGAAGAGAATACGGAGGACATCTGCTCGGGGAGTGAATTCGTGGTGGCACTCGGCAGGGGCGAGGTGGGGAGAGCGTCTGGAACGAGGCTGCCTACCCAGACGCTCGGGACCACGGGCTTGCCCTCCTGGTACCTCCGTCAGTCTCACGAGCAGGGTGCTAGATAAGAACATAGAAGGATATGTCTTTATATAGAATGCTTGGGCCATTCTTAAGATAGGACCCTGATATATAAGAAGACCGAATCAATTGGCTGAATCTTATTTATAAGGTCATCACACTCCGGAGTACTTAAACTTGTACGTGTCACCTGCCTGATAAAGTCTTTTCTGATATCTAGTCTTCATCTTGATAGGGTTACAATAAGTTTTTTGAAATTACTGGTATTCACGTTCTGGGTCCTGAATAGGTAAATCGAGTAGCTGCGTGGCTCATTCCTAATATGTATTATAAACAATGGCACAGGCATGACTGTGCAAATACTAAGGAAGGGATCAGAAATAGCATAATGTTTCCCTGAAAGTAAAAGCTGGGGAAACTGTGGGTCATCTAGTCTAAGGACTAGGTCGTGGTCCACTGCAAGAAGTTAAGGTAGTTATGAGAATGTCTTTTCTTAAAAATTTGCCGTTATTAATGCCTGTCATCATAAATTTAAATGTAGTTATGGTGTGATGTGTGACGGAATAATACTTGCATTGTATAGCCCGAAGAGGCTAATTTTTTTTCAATATTACATTATCTGTTCCTGAATAAGTGAATAATTTTTACATATATTTTAAGTCTGAGGAGTTCTTAAACATTTTAAAAATATTTTTTAACTTAAAATAACACGTTTTGTCTTAAATTGTTTTCTGAGGCAGATAATAAAGTCCTTGCTTTTAAGTTGACCTAAGTTTGTCAGGGAACACCAGTCTCAAATTGCAAATAATGTGGTCAAGGGTCAGATGCATTTAGAAAACACAGAGGTGGGCAGTTTCTTTTGATTACTGAAATAGGGTTTATCGGTTTTGTAGGTCAGACTTTTTCTCTAAAGGGCCAGAAAGTAAATACCAGTTTTTTTTCAGGCCATATAGTCTCTGTCGCAACTACTCTGCCATTGTTGCATGAACTGTGAACAGATAAAAATTTTTCGCGGACACATTTTAATTTCATTTAGTTTTCACATTCATGATGTATTCTTTTCAGTCATGTAAAAATGTGAAAACTGTTAATACAAGTGTTGTACAAAAATGGGCAGCAGGCCAAATTTGGCCATGAGCTGTTGTTTGCCAACTTATGGTATAGGTTATTGATTGGAATTTTTAATCCAGCAAAAGAAATATTTTTACTTCCTCTATTAGTATGTGTCCAAATTCTTAGGATATTTGGTCATTTGTATATATATTTTTATTTTTTGTGCCTCAGGAGTGCCTGTGAAGAAAAAGAGGTATTTCTCTGAGGTCTATCCTGCCTTGTCTTTTCTTGAAGTATTATAAATCAGGATGTCTGCACAGTCAGTGGAAGAAGATTCAATACTTATCATCCCAACTCCAGATGAAGAGGAAAAAATTCTGAGAGTGAAGTTGGAGGAAGATCCTGATGGTGAAGAGGGATCAAGTATCCCTTGGAACCATCTCTCTGATCCAGAGGTTTTCCGGCAGCGATTCAGGCAGTTTGGATACCAGGATTCACCTGGGCCCCGTGAAGCTGTGAGCCAGCTTCGAGAACTTTGCCGTCTATGGCTCAGGCCAGAGACGCACACTAAAGAACAAATCTTGGAGCTGGTAGTGCTGGAGCAGTTTGTTGCCATCCTGCCCAAGGAGCTGCAGACTTGGGTTCGAGAGCATCATCCAGAGAATGGAGAGGAGGCAGTGACAGTGCTGGAAGATTTAGAGAGTGAACTAGATGACCCTGGACAGCCGGTGAGCCTGCTTGTGTCACTTTGCTGGATCAGATGCACTGGCATAGCAGTAGGCAAAGCTGCTGAATTAACTACCCAACCACAGTATATGTTTTGTATGGTTTCTCTTACGTGCGTTTAGTTCTAATTCTCATCCAATTTCTTATCTACTGAATCAAATATTATTATTTCCAGGTTTCTCTCCGTCGAAGAAAACGGGAAGTGCTAGTTGAAGAGATAGTATCTCAAGAAGAAGCTCAGGGATTACCAAGTTCTGAGCTTGATGCTGTGGAAAACCAGCTCAAATGGGCATCCTGGGAGCTCCATTCCCTAAGGCACTGTGGTGAGGACCAAAATTCCCCGTGGGCTAGAGGGTGAAAGAGAGTGTGGGCCTTTTGTCCCAGACTCTTTATTTTTTCTTTTGTGTTTTTTTGGGGAGGGAGATGGAGGGGCGGGGATTATTACCTTCCCCAATTTCTAGACACACTGTAGGAGCTTGATTCTTACAACGGTTGCTGACCTCAATTTTTTTTTTCCTCAGACATTACTGTCAGCCTTTTCTTCCCTTTTACCTCTTCCTTGAAGACCTACCCATTTGAGGCTGGCATTTGCCTTACTCTGAGCCAGCACCTACCTGTAGACCAGGTCCCTCTATTTTGCATGTAGTATTGCTTATTTGTTATCTGTTCCATGCTCTTGTAATCTCTTGCCTAATGTTATTGGTATAGTAAGCTTACCTGAAGCCTTTTCAAATCTATTTTTATTTGTTTATTATTGAAGTCTTTCTAAATTTTTAGCTATGTTTGTTTTTTTCAACATTTAGAGTCATTTTTTTCCAAAGAAGATTCTTTTGTAGAAATGATGTTTGGGTAAAGCTCTTCACCTTTTCTAAGTATTTATGCAAAAATAAGCTCCTTAGCTATAATAAGCTTTAAATATAGGAAAGTTAAATAAAAAGCACATAATTCTAATAATTCATTTAGACTGATCTTTTCCAATATATTGGCAATTAATGCCACATACTTATTTGTATACTTCGATACAACCCAGTGTATTCCTAAAACTGTTAGATTTCTCTTTCATATTTATATAATAACTGAAATGAAATTTTGTTTGAGACTGCTTTGGGAATCATTCTTTGAGGCAGTTGGAGATCATGCTGGAGTGTCACAGAATGAGGTCTGAGCAGATTTCCTTCCCATCTGGTGAACTAGAACTCCTGGGATGCAGTTGAAGTCTGCTGAGAATCTGCAGTTTTACATGTTTCACGGAACATTCTCCTGTGCAGTAAAGTTTGAGCACCTCTATCCTTGGTTTTATGAGGTGGCATTTTCTTGGGTAGAAAACTTTTCCCCAGCCTGAATTTTAGAATACTTTTCACCTATTTTTAAATACCTCATTTCAGCAGTCTAGTCTCTATCACACTCAGTAACTTACTTATTTCTGTGCCATTTGTCTTCACTTAATCTTTACACTAACTTCTCTGTTCTTCAAGTCTCTAGACCTCACTACTCCCTTCTAGCCCTTCAGTCTCTCTTTGTCAGCTTTCTTTCCTGACTTTATTCATTTCTTAATCATTTATTATCTACCTGTTTACTATTTACCACTTTCTGACTGCTGCTTACCCTGTAGAAACTGTCTTAACTTTTCAAGGCTTGAAATTTCAGGAAAGTCTTAAATGAATCTTGCCTGCAGAGGGGTAATGGTACCTTGTGTTGGTAATTCAGGCTTTCCTTTCACTATACACATCTAACCGAGGCTTAGAAATAACTCATCTAGGTACCATGACAAGAAAGTGTTGTCCTGAGTTAACACAGGATGCTCCCAGCTTATCTTAAGCCCTTTCTTGTCAAGACTCCTCCAGTGTTCTGCTTTTAGTCTGATCTTGGCTGTGATCTGCCTTGTCTTGCTCATTTCAGAATTAGTCACTTTCCGACTGCTTATTTTTTACACCATTGTATTTTGATGTAATTTCTCCCCTTTTCAAAGCAAAAAAAAAAAATCGATTTCCTAATGACCAACCTTATTTTTCTTCTTATAAAGTTTCATCCAGATCTAGCTTCATCGTCCTTACTGTCTCCCTAACAGTCTTAAAATTTACCATCTTTCTGTTCTTTATTTTCTGATTACCATTTATAACCCATTCCCCTATGTTTCTACTTTTATTCAGGTATAACTTTTATCCCTCATTACGTTATCGTGCCATTACCTCATTAGTCTCATAATCAGTCATTTTATTTTTTTCTCTTTTGAAAGTAGGCAACCTTAACACCAGTTTTCAGAGTGCTGTTTATAGATAGATGTGAGCTATTTACTTTCAGTTCATTAAATAATTTTTTTCTTCAGCTTCCTTTCTCCCAGAATAGGAAACAAATGTTATTCACATTTTCTGTTTGTTCCAGATGATGATGCTAGGACTGAAAATGGAGCGCTAGCTCCAAAACAGGAGATTCCTTCCGCAGTAGAATCTCATGAAGTTCCTGGCACTCTCAATATAGGTGTTCCTCAGATTTTTAAATATGGAGAAGCCTGTTTCCCTAAGGGCAGGTTTGAAAGAAAGAGAAATCCTTCCCGAAAGAAACAGCATATTTGTGATGAATGTGGAAAACACTTCAGTCAGGGCTCAGCCCTTATTCTTCATCAAAGAATCCATAGTGGAGAGAAACCCTACGGATGTGTTGAATGTGGGAAGGCATTCAGTAGAAGTTCTATCCTTGTGCAACACCAGAGAGTCCATACTGGAGAAAAACCTTACAAATGTCTTGAATGTGGAAAAGCTTTTAGCCAGAATTCTGGGCTTATTAATCATCAGAGAATCCATACTGGAGAGAAACCTTATGAATGCGTTCAGTGTGGGAAATCCTATAGTCAAAGCTCAAATCTTTTTAGACATCAGCGACGACACAATGCAGAAAAACTTCTGAATGTTGTGAAAGTTTAAGAAATTTAAAAACGAAGTCAACACTCAGGTCTTTTTCTTCAGAAATGAAGACAAAATTAAACACATGGAATGATACATAATAGTTTTATTTCCCTATAGACTGTTAGAAAATCCACTGGGAAATGTAGGATATCATCACCCACCATTATTATTTTATCTTGAAAGAAATGGTGTCATACCTGCCTAGAAACTGAAATTTTAAACTTAATTCAGGTGTTAATGCCTAAATCTTCCATGTGATGTTTGTATTCTTACTATTTTTTCCAAATAATGATCTAATTCCTTGTCCCTTTCTTAAAAGTTTCCTTTTTAGACAGATACATTATTCTTTGTTGATCATTGAAATGTTACATTCTCTTCTACATTAAAAGGCAACATTGGAATTATAAAGTCTGAAAACAAACAATTTTTTTCAAAATTTACTCTTCTGTTTCCTTTTACCCAATTTGGATATGCATTTCAGAAAACAGAAGATGAAGGATGACTAAAGCTTCAAAGTAAAATTAGAAGTGATAGTGATGAAATAAAATGTGAATGGGACACCTAGATTGGAGAAGATAACAAAAATACCTTGATCTAAGAATTGAAGTGTATCAAGAATTTAAATGTAATTATCTGTCTGCAGGAAAACTCAAAAATGGCACATCCAGTCTGTAATTTGGAGGCATCCCACTAAATGGAAAGAATGTTCTCCCATGTATCATTAGAAAGTGAACAGTCTAAACAATAATTGTAAACTATGAAAGTAGAAATAACACTAGAAGAGCAATTGCAGTGAATGGCAGTGTTGAAGGGCAAATGTAAAAGAGTAATGGTTTGTCTCGGCTTTTAGGAAACAAAAAAGACTTGAAGATCCAATTCATTATCATTTTGCCTTCATTTTTATTAAGGACAGAAAATTCCCTGACAGGCAACAAGTAATCAGGTTTGCTGTTTTATTCCTTTGGTAAAAAAGATTTGAACACCAGGCTAACTAAGCAGCCACACATTCATTTATTAAAACATTTTCTACCGATAAGACACTGTGCTAAGTACTGTAACCCTACCATAAGTAGGTAGGTATTTCTTCCACTGTAAATTATTGAGGGTTTGGTACAAAGCTGCTTCATGTGAGTTAGCCTCTTACTCCCTGTCCTAAGCAGTCCTAGGGGAGGTCACCTCTGAAATTCCCAGAGCCATAGTTCTCTTACCAGGGTGTTGTATTTGGGGGAAGGGAAGACTCAGCTCAAAGAGCTAGCCATCTCCAGGATTCTTCAGAGGTGAGTCCAGAATACTCGCTATCACAGTGTGGAAGTTTGTGGGTTTTCTTAAAAAACTAATCAATCTCTAGTTGCATTGAGGTTGTACTTACATGTTAATTTGAATGGATTGTTCTATTTAAAAAAATAACTAGGTTATTAACAACTAGTTTATTAACAGGATTGAATTATTTTTTTTAATTTTAAGTCTTAACACATTTCTAAAAATGTATGAAAGTAATACATTGTAGTAGTAGGATTATATACTCCTTGGCTGAGAATCCCAAGTACTGTGGTTCTACTATTTAGTGGAAAACTCTGGAATTTAAAATAGAATATGAGAAAAGTCTTTTTTTATAGTGGGTATCATTGTATGGAAAATGACCCATGTGATTAAAACTATTTCATAGTTCCAGAGATTTTGGTTACATCTGGTGCTTGGAACAAATTTTAAAAATGGAAGGTGAGATTTGCATGAGCCTTTTAAAAAGCATAGTAATAAATGCAAGGCCAGCTGTTGGAGAAGTGAGGCAGAATGGAGCCTGTTTATAGATTTTTTGATAATTATAAGAAATGTGCTTTATAGATTAAGATTTATTGAAGTATAAATATGTAGTAATGATATAATGTATTTTAAGTTATACAAGAAAATGTAGGGACTTCTGTTTGGGTCTTTTCTCTGGCTGAAAGGAAATAAGTCAATCTCCAATAAAGGTATAAACTCCTCCACTCTAAGATAAAACGATCTTGAGTTGATTTATTTATTTATAACTGGCTTTCCAAGTAGGCTTTGAGGTGGCATATTTGGAATTCTAGGATGACAGTTATTAGAGTAGGTAAGGGGTCGCTCTCAGTGGCTGAAATTTCATGCTTTTTTAGATTTTATGTCTTTCCTATATACAAAGTAGCTTCCTTCCATGTTAGTAAATTTGTCATAAATGCCAAAGATGTTTGGTATAATGTGAGAGCTTAGAAAAAGTAATATTAAAGTTGGCAAATATGTGTTTGTCTTGCCAGCTCTGATACCTGTTTAGAAAGAATTCTGAGGCTAAGGCAAGGCTCTATGGGGAAAATGTCTGCATCCAAAAAAACCGGGTGATGATACCCAGGAAAAGGAAGTAGTGGTCTCTGATCAGGCTAAGTCCCTAGTAGACAAATTGATTTAAAATAACTAGTGATTTATGATATCATCTATACATTCATTTATATCCACACAGATAATAGCAGTTCTGGGGCCCCAGCCTCCGATCAAGTGGCTTTTGCCAAATGGCATCTGGTTGGTTAGCATAGAAGAAGTCAGTGTTAATGGCATGCAGACTGCTGATACCTACTGAATAGCCACCGAGCATTTGCTTGTTACTGCTAAATTTTCTGTTTTCCTTGAGGTAAAACTCCCTACATTTACACCCAGTTGGCACTTGATCATTAAGCACTATGTCTATCACATTTAAGTCGAAGGGAGGGTTATATATAAAGAAAGTATCTGCATGCCAGGCATTGGATTAGACTGTACCTATCTCATTTAGATTTGTTTGTAGACTAGAAAAGATTCAAAGATTGTGTAATTTGCATGTGATCAAGTAGAGCTAAAACTCAAATCTAGTTCTGTGAACTCCAGGACATATGTTCCTCCACAGTGCCATGATTAATGGCTGTTAAACCTTGATTTTAGGTTTTATCTTATGGTTAACAAATACGAAAGCTATTAAATATGCTTGATTGAATTTTCTTTAGTACAGAAATGTAAAATGAAAACAGACATTCCTTCTCATAGTCTTACTCAAGTAGTTATTCTTCCAGACCTAGGCATATACAGATGTAAGCAAAAATGTGTTAATAGCTGACACTCGTGGTCACTGTATGCAGGCATGGTTTGAAGTTCTTTATCATGGGTTAACTCTTAATCCTCACAGCAACCATATGAGGTAGGTACATATCCCCATTTTACATGTACTGCACTGAATCTTGCCTCCCCTTCACTTTGATACAGACATTGTTTTTCATGGCTACATACTACTACATTGCATGAATATACTGTAATTTATTTAACAAACCCCTTATTGGTGGATAATTTGGTTCTTTCCAGTTTTTATTGTAGATAAACGTATAGTTAACATCTTTGTACATATATTTTGATGCCTGTGTTGGTATTTTTGTAGGATAAATAGAAATGGACATTTTGGGTCAGAGAATGTGCACATTTAACATTTTAAGAAATGCCACCCAAAAGATTGTCCCAATTTACAGCTCCATCAATAGTAAAAGTGCCTATTTGCCTACACTCCCACCTGAATCTTTAAATATTTTTGCTAATCTGATAGGTAATATTTAGTTCTTTGATTATTAATAAGGGGGAACATCTCATACTTTTATTGGCCATTTGCATTTCCTGTTGTGAAATGCATGTACTCATTTTTCTTTTTTTTAATTATGAAGTATAAATGCCTATCAGCTCACTGTACAAAACTTAAATAATACACAAGTATAAAAGCAAAGAGACCCTTTTCTCCAGCACCTCTAATCACATTCCACTGTCCATAGTTTAGTTATACATCTATCTAGTCCCTATCCATGCATTTTCATATGATTATACATAAACATATAAAAGCTATTTTTTCATAAATAGGATCATATATATGAATTGTTCTGCAGCTTGCCTTTTTTTGTCTCAAATACCTATTCTTAAGTCTTTAAATTTATTTAATGGTTGAATAGGATTCAATACTATGAAAATACTATTATTGAACTTTTCCCTTATTTTGTCTCTTGCTATTATGTTGTCAAAGTCAGTCTTTTTCCATATATCTTTGTGCATTTGTGTGACTAGGATGGAGTTATATAAGGTAGATTTTTGTATCAAAGAGTATGTTCTCTGATAGACCCACTTTAGCCTTCCAAAAGGCTTTTTCATACCTTTATATTTTTACCAACTGTATGAAAAATGCTCATTTCCCCATATAGTCTTACCTACAGTTGATAGTTTTTATATGATGGGCAAAAAAAAAAAAAAAAAAAAAATCCTTAATTGCGTTTCCTTGATTAATGGTGTGGTTGAGGTTACTTTCATGTTTATTGGCCATTTATAGTTTTACCATGGATTGTTTGTTCATATCTTTTACCTGCTTTCCTATTGGGTCATGTGTGGATATATGTTTCTGTTTGTTCAGCATCTCTTTCCCCATTTTTTGGTAACAGAACCCTTATTTATTGTGGGGAACCCATTCCCTGTGGCTTAGGTGAGTACATGACCAAGTCTGGCCTTCCTGAGTCCTGCAGCTCGTTAGCCACAGTGATTAAAGAATGGGCATGTAACTCAAGCCAGGCTAAAGAGAGCCCTCAACAGAACTTCTGGAACTATTGGAAAGAAGGCTCTACGGATATCCCACAAACTAACGACAATATAAGCATGAAGTTGTACCATGTGGAGAGTCTGAAGAGAAACTCAGAGGCTAGCAGAAAGGAAAGAGAACTAAGTTGTGATGTCATTTTTCTGGAGGCCCTAGATCCAGCTGTGCCTAAAGCCTGCCCTACCTCCGGACTTTAAAGTTTTGTGAGCCAATAAAGTCCCTTTCTTGTTTAAGATAATTGAATTGGGTTTCTGTCCTGATTAATATAGGTTATTTGTATTTTCTTATTGATTTGTAGAAAATCTTTGTAATATTAAATTCCAGACTTATACTTTATGCACTATATAGGTTAATAAAATTAGCATGGCCTTCCATTGGCCTCTGTCAACCTCTGCCATTTGTTACTGCACTCTGTACTGCACACATAATACTTCACAGTCCAACAATAACTAAACATTGGTGTTGGGAATGTCTGTGGATGAAAAGCTCTTCACACAGTCACGTCTTTGGCATCTCTCTCCTATCCTTCATTAACCTGAGACTGACATGAAATTACATTGCTAAGTCTGTGCTGCACTCACCAACCATCGTCTTGGGGCATTCCCCTCAAACAGCTCCTGTATGTGACCTTTGGAGCCCTTAGCCATGACCTGCATTCCCTTTCCATGGTGAGTTCTCAAGGTCCCTCATTTTACTCTCGCCTATGGAACGAGCCCAAGACCGTTCTGGGGTTTACATCTGTTGCTTCTGTGTATGGAAACTACACGTGGTGGAAAAACATGTTATTGTATGTCATAGGAGTGGTAAAGAAAACAAGTCAGGAGAGAAGGGATACAAAACATCAAGGAAGACAGGCATTGCAATTTTGATAGGTAGTCCAGGGACGGTTTCACTGGATGAAATTCGATGAAAGATAACGAGTGTAAAGAAGCAAGCTGAGACCAGAGGAAAGATGTTCTAGGCATGTGAATAGCAAGTACAAAGGACTTGATGTGGGAGCAATGCCTGATCCCAAAACAGCAAGAAGGCCAGTGTGGCTGGAACAGAATGAATGTGAGGGGAAGTATTGGATGAAGCCAGAGAGGTTAAATGGGGTGAGGGTGGAAAGCAGGGCCAGATTCTGGAAGACCTGGTTAACCATTGGTAGGACTATGACTTTGAGATAGGAAAGAGAGTGATAGTGTCCAGCTATATTTCTTTGAATTCTTAAAACAATTTTTAATGTATTTTCTTTTTAAAGGTAATATAGGAGAAACTTTAGAAAAGTGAACTTTTAGATTAATAAAATTAACAAACTAGCCAGACTGATCAGGAAAAAAAAGAAAAGATAAACTTCAGGAATGAGAGGTGTGACATGGCAAGATATAATTTTTTCTCCACATAAAGAGTTCAAGTTTGCCAGCCTCTATACTGCTGATTTGAATATTCGTTTATTAGATGTATTGCTTGAGCCATCAGCAATAGTTTGCATAATTGACAATTTGGCTTCAAGAACAACACTACCTTGTGAGATGCTTCTCAGTCTCGATGCTGGTATTTCCTCATCTTTCTGGACTTTTATATATCAAACTGTTTGAGAGGTCAGTGTTCAGATCTCTTCTATTTTCTACCTATATTCACTTCCTAGGTGATCTCTTCTGGTCTCATGTCTTTAAGTACTATCTCCAACTCCAAAATCTATGTCTCAGCCTAGACCTCTTTAAACTACAGGCTCATCCATCTCTTTGCCTACCAGAGATCTCTGATGCCTGCTTTAGTCTGAGTTCCTAAGAAACATCCTAAAATAAAACGTTATTGCTAAAACTTTACTGGGGCGATTGAATCCCAGAAGAGGATGACTGAGGATAAAAAGGAATTGAAGTGGAAGGAGAGAGAACAAATACAAATTGTTATTACTGAGCCATCTAGAGCTTCTTAAGTACAGCTGTTTGCTTAGTCTCACTGACCATCTTTAGAGTGCAAATGGTCTGAACTACCTCACCTTCACCTCACTATGGGGTAGGTGGAGGGAGAAGACTTTGGACTCCCCCGCTCCCTCTGGTCAGTTTCCTCCACATAGCATCAGCTCCACCACACTTCAGGTGTCACCATGCAGCCTCTCCAGCAGCAACCCCTGGGAAAGTCAGGCTCCAAGACGACACAACTACCCAGGAGTGGAAGTCAGCCGCTCCCTCTACCCACAGCCTTGTGGGCCTGCAACCTCAGGGATAGACAGTGCCGGCACTCTTCTTAGAGAGTCATCATTATCATAGAGCAGAAACCCTGGCCCTGTAAATAGGAGGCTTGTAAACTGGGCTTGACATAATGCCTATATGAGCATCTTAAACCTAATGTCCCAAAACAAACTTAATTTCTCCTTAAATATGTTCTTAGAGTCTTCCTCATCTTAGAAAGTAGCAATTTTCTTTCCAGTTGCTCAGGCCAATAACCTCCCTGCTTGCCTGATTTCCTTCACTCAGTTCTCAACACAGCAACCAGATCATATAAATCAGACTGTCACTTTATTCAAAATCCTCTTCCTATTTAGTCTACTTAAATGTCAAAGAGCATTGTATCTGCAACTTAAACAATTCTGAAAAAGTGTATATATATCAAATTTATATATAGGTAGCCAGGTATCTGGCCAAAAATGTCAACAGTGTGGAGGTTGAGAAACCTTAGGTTAAAGTAGTTTTTGCCAGGTTTCTCCACTGTAGTTATTTTTTTCCATTTCCATATGCTATGCCTTGGGAGTGAGTCAACAGGTCCAGCCTCCTCTAGGGGTTGAAAGTTGGGATTAAGCTTCACATCCTGAAGGAGGGTAAATCTACATATATTAGTTGGAATCCTTCCATAAGGAAGATGTGTCACTTCTCCCATATTTCTAGCAGCATGGACTCATGTACATTTGTTCTTGGTAGCTCTTTCAGGTTGACTCTTATGTTCCTTCAACACGCCCCGCATTGTTTGGGTTTTTGAGCTACTTTCTGGTACTATAAGATGCTTCAGACTCATCTTGAATTTTCCCTGCCCTATCCTTAAGATCAGCCATTTCTCAAAGGAGCCTCGGTTCCTTTTATTTGTAGAATGGTATTTACAAACCATGATCTGGGTATGCTCTTTAATACTGAAGTGTCATTACTTCTAGGTCTTCTCAGAGAACACAGCTAGGTAATAGATGTACATATACTAACCCACTTATACACATTCTATATTTGCTTCTCTGTTACCCATCTGTGTGTGTGTGTGCATATTGATGTCTGCGACTAATAAACACTGGATATTACGCATGAAGTTACAGTATTGTCATCTTCTAGAGAGGTTTCAGCTTCTAACTGGCAGCTGGATTAGGAGCAGATAATTCACTAAAAAGTTGACCTGAGTTGAGATTGTTTCAGACTTTTTTTAGACTCGGCCCACACAGGTTTCACTCTCACTTCTAGGATATTGCCTCAATATTTACCCTGAGATTGTGGGGTATTTACAAGAGCACCTCCTCCTTGGCATGCTCTGTACTCCAAATTTTACTCCCTATCATAGTAAGTTTGCTGAGAATTCCACTTAACCTTCCAGTGTCCTTTGGCTGGATTTCTTGGCCTTTGGTCTTACCAGTTTAAGAATCAGCAAATGCTTGGGAAAATCAACTGACATAAAATGTCAGGCCCAATACTCTGCATTTCTCTTCCTTTTTTACTCAATATACTTCATTATTGTTTGAATTTTTACAGTAAGTAGCATTACTTATAATATTTCTAAGACCTAGTGAGCAATTGGATTTAGAAAAGGGGGAGAATGAGGAGTGTAGGATAGCCATGTTATTTTATCTGGAGAGCAAGGCGTTTAATAGTGTAATCTGTCAAGATAGGGAATTCAAGAAGAAGACATCATGGTTGTGTGTGTTAATGTCCATGAATTGAGTTTCCCTGTAGGACACTTCTATCGTGTATAGTAAGCAGTTGGCTCTTAAAATTTATTCTCAGGAGAGATGGCTGAATTTCAAATATAAGTTTGATCATCCTATTTTTCTTTTTCACTTTTCAGTTCTCCAAAGAACAGACAATACTTGATTGTACACTTTTCTCCCTACTCGCTTTTCAACCTATCATCATTTCAATGCCTTCAAACTCCTCTACTTCTGGACCTCATGATTTTATTTCCAGACTTACAAAGTTTTCCTTTCTGTTGAATCTTTCCTACTTTTAATCTTAGATTCTTAAAGTAGGGAGATGATCATGCCATTCTGTGATTCAAAAACCCTTATGGCTTTCCATTAGCTTGAGAGTAAATGCATAAATATACCTTCTCTAACCATACCTAGTACTTTTGTTTTATAGATGACACTAAACCCCAGAAAGTTTAAGTGCTGCTTGTTTACTATCACACTCCTTAACATCTACTTCATTTTTATTTCTACCTTATTCTTAATTTAAGCACACATTTCAGTCATTATTTTCATGACACTTAAACTTGATAATACTTAGTACAGTACCTGACACTGAATATTTATTGAATAAATTAGTAACTTAAACAACACACTCCACATTATTTCTTATACTCCCTTGCTTCTGTCCTTTGACTATTCATTCCCTCCCTGCTTTTTATGCCTCTACCCATCCTTCAAAACTCAAATCTCAGGAGCTCCAAAATTTCTCTTTTCTTTCCCATCAGAATTAAATCATGCCTCCTCTGAGCTCTTATAAGTATCTTGTCTACTTTTATGATTACATTGAGCTATATGTTTTCTGTATGCATTATTCTTTATCACTATACAATACACACTTTGTGAGGACAATATATATTCATCATGCACACTACGAAATGTAAAAAAAAAAAAATGGCCTTGTACATAGTAACAATGTCTGTTAAATTGAAATATTAACTGGATAATTATGGGGGCCAGTCGAAATAAATGATAGTACCAGAATTTTAACAAATAATTAATACCAGAAAAATTTTGAATTTTTTTTTTAAAAACTTTCTATTTTTCATTTGAAAATTTTGCATATATATAGCCCATTATCAATGTCAGAAATCAACAAGCAAAGTCTGATGAATGGTTCTACTTTTAAAAATCAGTAGGTAGGTCTTTTTTAGATATAATATGCTGTACAAATTGGTCATGTGGGTATTACATGACTATCATTAGGCCATCATTTTGTTCATTCTATAGACAAGATAAATATAATAGTAGAGAAATCTTCATTTTAACATGGAATTCTTTTAAGAAATTGTTTCACTTATTTAGATGCTGTGACTAAATGGTAGTATTGAAAAAGTGATTTCAAACCACTAAAGTTTATGGGCTCATTACTGAGAGTAAAATATGTCCATATTTTCTGTGAACATCACAGGAACTTGAAAACTCATTCTCACTAGGAAAACTGAAACTTGGCCAAGAAAAAAAAATCTGAGAAAATAGGTCACCAGAATCTTGTTTGTAGTTAATAAATTTAATACCAAAATAGCATAGTATGTTCACACACAGGGAATTTAATGATAGATAACTAGCATTAGCATAGGTAGGATTCTCCAGCTGTTAAGAGATAAGTGTGATATCAGAGTGAATGCCAATTAAATATGGAAGGGATTTAAGTTTTCTCTACATTATCTAATATAACTTCTCTGATATTCATAGGTAATTTGGACTCACTAAAGGTTTGAGCTTATAGCGCTAATATTTCTGAGTCTGATTGCACACCTACAACAGATTTGTACAATATCTGATAAGGTTCTGCATTAACATTGTTATACATTTCTTATAGTGATAATACTGTCATCTTGTGGGTTGTATTTGAATAAGACTAGAGTTTTTCTACATTACAACAGATACAAATTTCCATTGTTCCTATTTAGTACAATTTTTATTCGCATTTGATGTTTTCCCACAACTCACAGGATTTCATCCTCAGAAATTTTCTTAAGTTCAGTAATGAGCTCTGAGTTAAACTTTCATTATAAAAATTGAATTTTTTTTCGTTTTTTTTTTTTTTAATGTAGCACAAGAGTTGAACATTGATTAAAAGCTTTTTCATAATCATCAATAGCACTCATAAGATTTTTTTCTGGTATAGTGTCTCTGGTACTGAATAAAGTTGGTCTATACCCTAAAGGTCGTCCCACATTCATCACATTTAGACTGTCTTGGGTAGAATGGACTTTCTCATGATCAATTAGATCAGAGAGCTGGGTAAAATTTCTGCTGCACTGAACACACCTGTGAGGTTTCTCCCCAGTGTGAATTTTCTGGTGTTCAGTAAGATCAGTGCATGTGCTGAAGGCTTTCCCGCATATATCACATTTATAAAGCTTTTCACCAATGTGGATTCTTTGATGGTTAATGAGATCAGAGCGCCGACTAAAGCTTTTACCACATTGATCACATGGATATGGTTTCTCCCCAGTGTGGGTCCTCTGATGTAAGATAAGAGCTGAGCACTGACTGAAAGCTTTCCCACACTCATTACATTTATATGGTTTTTCCCCAGTGTGGATTCTCTGGTGTTTGGTACGGTCTGAGTTCTGACTGAAACTTTTGCTGCACTGTGTGCATGGGTATGGTTTTTCTCCAGTGTGAATTCTCTGATGAAGAATAAGGTCAGAACTCTGACTGAAGGCTTTCTCACAACTATCACAGTGATAGGGCTTTTCCCCAGAGTGTACTCTCTGATGTTTAGTGAGGTCTGAGCTTTGGCTAAAACTTTTATTGCACTGATTACAAGCATACGGTTTCTCTCCAGTGTGTATTCTTTGATGTTTAACAAGGTCTGAACGACGACTAAAATTTTTAGCACAGTCACTACATGGGTAGGGTTTCTCTCCAGTGTGGATTCTCTGATGTAGAATAAGGTTGGAGCTCTGACTAAATGTTTTCCCACATTCATCACATTCATAGGGTTTCTCGCCTGTATGAATCCTATGATGTTTAACAAGATCTGATCTTCGACTAAACATTTTACTACACTGGTTACATGGGAAAGGCTTCTCTCCAGTGTGAATTCGCTGATGATTAATAAGATCTGAAAGTCTACTGAAAGTTTTGCTACACTGATCACATGGATAGGGTTTCTCTCCAGTGTGAATTCTCTGGTGCAGAATAAGGACTGAGCTCTGATTAAAAGCTTTCCCACATTCATCACATTTATAGGGTTTCTCTCCAGTGTGGATCCTTCGATGTTTAATAAGGTCTGAGTTCTGACTGAAACTTTTGCTACATTGATTACATGGATATGGTTTCTCCCCAGTGTGGATTCTCTGATGTAGAATAAGATCTGAGCTCTGACTGAAGGCTTTTCCACACACGTCGCATTTATATGGTTTCTCACCAGTGTGGATTCTTTGATGTTTTATAACATCAGAACTCTGACTAAAATGTTTGTTACACTGGTTACATGTATAAGGCTTCTCTCCAGTATGGATTCTCTGATGTTTAACCAGGTCTGAGCGCTGGCTAAAACTTTTACTACAATGATTGCACTGGTAAGGTTTTTCTCCTGTGTGGATCCTCTGATGTATAATAAGGTCTGAGCTCTGACTGAAGGCTTTTCCACATTCATCACATTTATAAGGTTTTTCACCGGTATGGACTCTTTGATGTTTAATAAGGTCTGAGCTCCGACTGAAACTTTTAATACACCAATTACAAGGATAGGGTTTCTCCCCAGTATGAATTCTCTGATGCAGAACCAGAGCTGAGCTCACACTAAATGCCTTTCCACACTTATCGCATTCATAGGGTTTTTCCCAGTGGGTTCTCTGATGTCTAATAAGGCCTGTACTCCAAGCAAAGCTTTGTCCGCATTCATCACAGTTATGTTGTCTTCTTTTAGAGAGGTTCTGATCCTTTTCATTTAATTTATCCCCCAATTCATGGAATTCTCTGCATTCAGAATCCTGGAGAACATTATCTTTGGGGTTGCCAGACTCTTCAGTCAATGGTTTTGCTGTAAATTCCTCCTCTGAAGCCAGATCTCCAATTTTGGTCTTAGTCTCACCATCTAAAACAATAAAAAAGTCCAAATAGAATGTGTTCTCCATACTGTAAGAAAGCTGCAGGTGAAACAGATCAGTATTTACTTATAAAATGTAGTCATAATATGGGAGTGCTCCAAAACACTGAAAATTATTTTCTGAGGGAAACTAGGAAGAATCAACAAGTAATGGATTATAATAACCACTTATTGAATGGCTTACCAGATATGTTCTGTATTTTTGTCACAGGAGATCTGGGAATACTGAAACCTAATCACAGTGGTTAGGAAAGTTTGACTAAATTAGGGCTGATACAGAATCCTAAAATTTAAAAAATAGGTCTATATAATCCTCCACCTCTTTTGTCCTGATTATTACCAAAGAAGTGGCCGAGAATACATGATTCCTTTTTGGAAACACCCAAATTCATTGATCGAACTTCCTCACTAAAGTGTGTAAACCAGAAAAAAAGAGAGATGGGGTGAGAACTCTGAGCTGATTTTTGAGGAGGCCATTCCTATTCTCAACAATACCTAATGCCTTTGATGGTAGGGAATGTGACAGCTCTACCGAGAATTTCTTGATTGTCAGCTCGCTGTTATGTGGTGTTTACTACAAAAGGCACACCACTGTCAGACTGCAAATGGTATAGAGAGCTGAGAACATGAAACAGATCAGTTTTAAGGACAAAAGTCCAAGATCCCAAGTCCCCAAGTGGAGGCGTCTTCCTTTTGCCAGAGGCAGAGGGAACTGGAAAAAGAAAAGTATCAAAGTAAATCTAAATGTATACTGACTGATTTAAGAAATATGCATACCTTATAGAGTTCACAAAATATATAAAATTAAAATACATGGGAGGGAGGTAAATAGAACTAAAATATTACAATGTCTTTGGATTATCCTAGAAGTAGTAAATTAAGATAAACTGTAAGAAATCTAATGTGTATGTTGTAATTTCTAAGGCAGCCTTTTTCAACCAGGGTTCCATAAGAAAATAAAATATAAAATAATTTGAGTGCCTATTTTCTTAATTCTACCAAAGATGGTACATAGTACCAAAATAGATATATAGGAGAGACATTAACACATTACTTATAGTTGAAGCCTTAGAGTATTTGGGCTTAATTCTCTCACAAGAATCACAGTTGAGAAAGGCTGCTCTAAGGTAATATTAAATAATAATAAAATAATGTACAAACAATAAGCTAATAGAAAAAAATAACAGGAAAAACAAAAACCCGGATAATGTAAAATTAGGCTAAAAAGGAGGAAAGGAATGAGATAAATAAAAACAAATAAGAACATGGTACATTTAAATCCAAACATTGACTTTGTTATATGTAAATTAACTACTTCAATAAAAAGCAAAGAAAAACCAATAGCTAACATCATACTTAATGGTTAAATAATGAATGTTTTTCTTCTAGGAATAAGGGAGCAAAGCAAAGGAATAAGGGATGCCCTCTCTTACTACTTCTATTCAACATTGCACAACTTCAATATTTCAAGCCAATACTGTAAGACATGAAAACTAACTGACATGTACAAATAAGAAAGCAAAAAAGTCAAACTGTCTTTACTCATAGACTACAAGATCATAGAAAATCCCAGTGTCTCAAAGTTATTAGAACTTCTAATAAGTTTATTAGCGCAATATACGAAAAACAATTTTTATTTCTGTATACTAGCAATGAACAATTAGAATGAAAATTTTAAACATTTTTATCAATTGTACCAAAAAAACAAAATATTTGGGAACGAATTCAATAAAATATGTGCAATGTTTGCACAGCGAAAACTTAAGAACATTGCTGAGAGAAATTAAAGATAAACTAATAGAAATATATGCCATCATTTATGGATAGGCAGATTTAATATTGTTAAGATGGTGGAATTCCCCCCAAATTGATCTATAGATTCAATGCAACCCCAACCAAAATCTCAAAAGGCTTTCTTGTGGAAAATTGACGAACTGATTAAACTTTATATAGAAAGGTGCAGAAGGGTCTAAACAATTTTAAAAAGAACAAAATTAGAGAAGTTACATTTGATTTCAAGCTCTACTATAAAGCTACAGTAATCAAGGCAGTGTGATATTGGCATAACGATAGACATTAATTAATGGAATAGAACAGGTAATCCATAAATAGATCCAAACATATGTAGATATGTCTTCAACAAAGTTACCAAGACAATTCAATGATGAAAAGGCAGTCTTTTCAACAAAAAATGTCAGAACTGGATACCATAATGACAAAAATTAATCCCAATTCTTACCTTATGCTATACACAAAAATTAACTAGAAATGTAACATAAACCTAAACATAAAAGCTAAAATTGTAAAAGTTCTAGAAGAAAGCAGATGACTAAAATTAACACACAGAACTGTGAGAAAATAATTTGTGCAGTTTAAGCCACCTAGTCTGTGATATTTTGTTATGGCAGCCCAAGCAGAAAAATACAGCATGTTTTCAAACTTTATACATTCATGGAATTATACCATATATTCTGCAACATGCTTTTTTTGCTCAACATTATGTTTGGAAGATTCATCCTTATTCATGTGTATAGCTGTAGTCCATTCATGTTCACTACTGTAGTGTGACACACACCAAATTTACCCATTCTCCTTCAATGAACAATAGCATTTTGGTATTACAAACCATGCCAATATGAATATGCTGATACATCTATCTCAGTGCACATATCCGAGTATTTCTCTAGGTTATAAAAACTTAGGATCAGAATTGTTGGGTCTTCAACTAGATATTTCCAAAGTAGTTAAACCAATTCACACGTCCAGCAAGAGTGTATAAGAGTTCACACTGCTCTATATTCTAGCCAACTTTAAGTCTATTCTCTTTTTTTAACCCATTGTAATCAAGCTTTTATCTCTACACCTTCATCGAAACTACACTTATTCAAGTCCCTAGTAAGTTCATGTTGACAAATCCAATGGTCAATTCTCAATCTTATTCTTGATTTATTTGACATAGTTGATTACTCTCTTCTTAAAACCTTTGTTTCCTTCTTGCTAATTTACTTTTCTCCTATTCTCCCCATACAACAGTTGGACAGATCTTCTATGTTATTATCCTATGTAAAGAGCTCTACTGGTTTCCCATTACACTGGGAATAAATTTCAAACCTTTACTATTGCTTAGATGGTTCCATATGATCTGGTCCCTTTCTCTCTGTCTTCTTTTCATTCCACTGCCCCTATTACCTGTCTATCCCAGGTTCACTCTATTCTTGTTACATTTAGGGACCTCTCGCATTTGCTATTCTTTCTACCTGGAATATTTTTCTCTCAAATAGTCACGTGACTTGTTCTCTCACTTCATTTGTATGTCCAACCATTTTTTACCATCTTAGAGAGGCACAATGCTAGGTGGTAAGTGCCTTCATTTTTGAGGCCCAGCTGAATGTGCTGAAATGACCAATTTGAGTAAGATTGCTATTTTTGAGTGAGACTCAGAGTAAAAAAAGGTTCTGCAGTAGGTCCAGGTTGCAATGCAAGCTGTTCTGTCACATAATCTTATTAACCATGATAATCAATGGCACTGGAAGTATCTGCAGCAGTCAGGGATGCTGTATGCAGCGTCTTGTAACCCTCTGTAAGAGAATCACAGTGAAGTAAGGCCATACTCTTTTCAGCCAACAACAATTTTCTATGTGAAAAGCATATCCTAGGTTGCTCTTGGGCACTAATAGAGACTTAATGCTTGATCACAGAGTACCAAGAAACTATTACAAACTGACCATTGTGTACTAGTTGTTTTTTGAGCCACCAAATCATAAAATTGGACGTACAAACCAGTATTCCATTGTGAAAGCAAGTCTAGAAGACAAGTGAATTCCATGTACTAGTGACTTGGATTCTCATAGGACCTGTTCCTGTTTCCACCATCTCTATTTCTCAACCTATATTCAAGACCTCATGAGAATTCTCTAATACCAATTAACAAAGGAATAGAAAGTACAGAACTGGTTTACAGATGGGCCTGCCCAGTGTGTGGGTGCAGCTGAAAGTGAACAGCTTTTACTTATACCAAGGTGTGGCCTAAAACACCAGTGAAGGCAAATTTTCTCAGTGGGCAGAATTTCAGATATACACTTGGCTGTGGACTTTTCATGGAAGGCAACATCTCTATATTGATTCATGGGTAGTGACTAATGGGTTATCTGATTAGTTAGGTACTGAGAAAGAACAAGACTTGAAGATTAAAAACAAGGATTCTGAGGGAAAAATACAAGGATAAACCATCTAGAATGGGCCAAGAATGAATAAATTTGTGCCTCATGTGAATCCTCGCCAAAGGGTATCTACTGCGGAGAAGCCTCTCAATCAGATGGAGAAGATGATCCATATTATCAGTGTCAATCAGCCATTTTACCAATGCTTGCCCAATGGACTCATATACAAAGTGATCACAGCAGCAAGGATAGAGGCTATGCATGGGCTCAACAATATGGACCTCCACTTATCAAGGGTTGTATGCCTATAATCACTGCTATGTGTTCAAGCATCTAACCACAAAAGCCAATACTGAGCTTCTAATAAGGTACTATTCCCTGGAGAAGAACTAGCCAGCCACTAGGGAGCAGAGTCATTAGACTAGACCTCTTCTATCATGGAGAGGGCAGCAATTTGTTTTCAAAGGACTAAATACATAGTCCAGATACAAATTTGCATTGACTTAAGAGAATGCTATATTTGTTACCATGGTATTCTGCTCAATATTTCCTCTGAAAGATCCATTTTACAGGGAAGGAAGTAGAGCAGTAAGCCCATGCCCATGTAATTCATGGGTCTTACCACATGTCCCATCACTCAGAAGTGGACTGTGATAATGGTGGAATGATTTGCCGAAGGTTCAGTTTTGGTACCGGCTAGGCAACACCACCTGGCAAGTTTGGAGTGCTGTTGTACGGGTGCTGTCGTACAGAGGATAACAAAGAGCATTGTCTTCTATGTGGGTTTAGGAAATAAGGATGGAGAAATAGTAAGAATGTCTCCTCTTACTATATACCTAATAATCCACTTATATGATTTTTGCTTCTTATTCCCATAATCTTGGGCTTGCTGAGTTTAGGGTTCTGGTTCTCAAAGGAGAAACACTTCTATCGTGGAAAAATTCATGATTTTGTTAAAATTGAAGCTTAGTCTGCCTCCTGGCCATTTTGGGCTCCTTATGCGCTGAACTAACAGGTAGAGAAAGGTCACTCTACTTGCCAGGATGACTGATACTAATTACCATGGGGAATTGATTACTGGTATGTAACAGAGGCAAGAAGAATATGTCTGGAACTCAGAAGACTCACTCAGGTGTGCTTCTTGGTTGTTTCATGTCTAATAGGCCCAGGCAATGGTACACTGAAGTATATAACCTGAAAGAGAGATAATCACTAAGGGCTCAAATCACCCAGGAAAGGTTTATATTACTTAGCTAGCTAAAGAACTCTGTGTCACTGAGATTCTGGCAGGGGATAAGGGCAATATGGAATGGATGATGGGAGAAGAGAGTTATGATTACCAACTTAGGTTTGTGACCAGCAAAAACTGTAACAGTTATATTTTGTTATTTATGTCTTTTCCCCTCTCTCCTCACTACCTTATATGAAAAGCACTGATGGTAGTTAAGTTTTAGGTTTCAGGTGGGAGTCTGCTTTAATTATATGTCAACATGTAACGAAATGGTAGCTTAAGAGACTTATTTTCCTGCTGTGTTGCAATCCAAAGCAATCCAAAGGACAAAAGTGCATATCATAGGTTAAAAGAGGTGGATTGTAATGGATGTCCTCCTTTCTCCCCTTTAGATCTTCTGTTCACCTTGTTTGTGCCCCAGGAGGCTGATATCAGTTTATGGACTGCATCACTTGGGGTGAAATTAGATTTGGCCAAAAATCATGGGAGAATCACAGAGTAATCAATTGTCCTAGTTTGCCCAAAACAGAGGGAGTTCTTGGGATATGGAACTTTCAATGCTAAATCCCAGGCAAACTGGGATAGGGTGGTCATTCTGCACCCTGGTTCCCTTCTTGCTGGGCCAGGAGTTGGAAGTAATTGTGTTTCTTTTAGCAAAGGCCAAAGTTCCGGTCGGGCAGCTCTATCCTACAGTTACATTCTCCTGGATCTGGTAATCAATCTCTCCCCTTGTAACTTAAGGCCTAAAGGTAGTAACTGCTTCTCATCGTCGTTTTCTTCAAGAATGTTCTCCATTCCTTGTTGACTTCTGTAATCTTTCCCATCCTCTTCATGAAACTTTTGAATTACACCATTTGAATGAGCCAACTGTTTCCTGCTAGAATCCTGACTGATAGATACATCCTGGTTTATTTTCTCCATAACCATTATCACTATCTGATACTATACTGTGTATTTATTTATTTCCTATTTCCCCCAGAGAATGTAAGCTCCTTGAGGGCAAAGCCTTATCTGTTCAGTTTACTACTATATCCCCTTAGAGCAGTGCCTGGCACAGATAAGCCCTCAGTAACTAAAAAAATATTATATGGTTAATAGTAATAAGCTATTATCTTAACTAATAAATATTTATTAACAATAAGTGTTTGTTTAATAGTTGGTTAAGTAATTTGAAGGATACATTAATGTTAGCAGCAATTATCTTTAGATGGTGGAGTTGTACATTATTTAGACCTTCTGTTTTGTGCCTTTCTACATTTTATAAATGTACTTTAGTATAATAAAAAATGTTATATATACTCTAAGAGAGACAAACAGATGTACAATATGTATATTGATTTATATAAAACTGCAAAGGAGGAGGCCCAATTCCTGCAGAGATACTCAGGAAAGATGAGAGCTAGATGCCTTAGAACAGATTCTTAAGGAAAGACACATTCTAAATACAGGTGAGAGAAACTAAACAAAATAAAACAAAATTTGCTCCAAAACTAAAAAGAGGCAGAAGATCTAGAGTAAAAGAAAGGGATAATAGAAGTTGAATTTCATAGGCAAAACCGCGGCAATGGGAGGACCAAAATCAAAAAGCAACAAAATGTGATGTGGAAATGAGATCTTGCAGAACACATGAACAAAGTTGAGATCAAAACTAGCTTACTAAAAAATAACAGTGGCTACCATTTATAAAGAATTTACTACCAGCCAGGTCTGTTCTCAGAGTTTTACATGCAGGGTCTCATTTAGTGCTTGCAGTGTTTGTTATAGTAGTAATGGAGCCCAATGAACCCTATCTCCCAATACTTACATCCTTGTGTAGTTCTCACTAACAATGACTCTGGAATTGATCATGTGACTTGCTTTGGTCAATAACATAGTAACAAAAATGTAACACAAAAAGAGGTTAGAAGAGTGCTTATGCATCCCAGGGCTTGCTCCCTCTCTAATTTTGGAAACTAGCTTCCCTGTGAAAAAGTCTGGGCTAGACTGCTGAAGATACGTGATCCAAGCCATAGCCAGCACCAAAAGTCAGACATATATGATTGATACCAGCTTAGACTCTGCCGTAGTTGAGCCACTAGATCAGGGGTCGCCAGTCTGTGGCCTATTAGGAACCGGGCTGCACAGTGGCTGGCGAGCAAGCAAAATTCATCTGTATTTGCAGCCACTCCCCAGCACTAGCATCACCACCTCAGCTGCACCTGAGATCACCAGGCATTAGATTCTCATAGGGGCACCAGTCCCTGCTGCCAGAAAGGTTGGGGACCACTGCACTAGATGACAGCATGAGTGATCCCAGACAAGACCGGGAGAAAAAAAATGCCCAGCTGAACCCAGCCCAAGCTGATGACCTACAGAACCATAAGAAAATAACACTGTTTAAAAATGTCTGATGTTTTAGGTCAGTAAGTTTGGGGGACCTTTATTATGGAGGAATAGACATAATCCTCAAATAACCTCCAAAATATGAATTATTATATACTTATAAAGTGAGGAAACAGAATCATAAAAAAATGTAACTTACTGAAGCTAGTAAATGACAAAGCTAGTAACTGAATCCAGGTTGTCAGACCCCAAAACTTTTAACTACTCCCTTAGTTAATGAGAAAGATAACTTGAAAAGATTTTAAAAGGAGAAATATCAAACACTGATAGACTGATGATAAAGTGATTATAATGGGAAAAATGGATGATTTGGGGAACTTCAAGGAGAGGAAGGAATTCCATGAGAATTTGATTGCCAGAATTCACAGTAAAGTCATGTGACTGTGCTTGCAGCCCTGCAGAGATGGCACTGCCTAATAGTGAGGGTAGGCAATGAAGAACAGCACTTGAAGACACTAACATAGCTATGGTAACATCACCCCCCTCCCCAAAACAACCAAGAAAGATATAATACACTGCTGCTCACCTGTCAGAAGGTGGTGTTCTTGAGATTCGTAATTGAGCTGGATCTCCATGGGCTGCAAATGGACACGTGACACCTCAGGGAGCAACTGGCGAATTACCATTTCCTCAATAAGCAACTGGGCTCCACTGGGCTTAGAAGGGAATCATCACAGAGACTGGAGATATAAACTTTGACGCTAGACCACCAGAAACATCCTCTAGATATAAAAGAAGTATAGGAGAAAACAAGATCTCATTTAATTTCGAAGTGCTTTTCTCTTAGAATTTATTAACCTTCCTCTCTCAACATCCAGGAGTCAGGCATTACCCCTCTTGGTCATATATTTTCCATTCCAAATCTAGAGATCTTCAAACATCATTGAGGATTAATGCTACCAAAATAAAGATATAACTAGAAAGATACTGCAGGGGAGGGAATCTTAGAATTTTGTCCCTGTGGTTAACACTATGTTATTCGTTTCCCTTTCTATACCAAAATGATACTATCTATCCATCATCACGATCTGTCTTTCCCTCTTTCCCTTCTTCCAACACTCACACATTCAGGTAGCTCTTTCCCGGCAGGGTCGACTGATTCGCGGGGATACATCCACGTTCCTAATTCCACCCGCTCCCAAAGTTTCCGGTGTCTATTCAGTTGAACCCAAGACCCACCAAGGACTGACAGGGAACTAACAGCACACTAGGCCGAGAACCGACTAGCGCGCCATTCTCCGGAGCCGCGCCCAGGAGCGACCCCAGCGCCCTCGACTCTCCACGGCTTCAAGAAACCACACACGGTTGCCCAGCAGCGCTGAGAGGACGCTCGAGAGGCGAGATCACCCGAGTTCCTCCGCCTCCCCAGAGCCTACCTCATCCATACCTCCACGCGCTCTCCAGGGCGCTGTCAAGCCTCACTCACCGCAAACCCGCCATCGCCGGGTCCGCTCTAGGAATCTGGGAGAATTGCTCTGCTCTACGGCGCGTGGCCTCGCACGTGCGCACGCGCGGGCGGCCGCGGCGGCGGCCTGGGTGGGCGTGAGCCAAGGGAAGCTGAGATTTAACCTCCCAACGTCCGCGGAGCTGTCCGCAGCCGAGCGGTAGCGAGGGACTTGGTTGGCCGGTTACAGATCCCTTGCTGCCCTATCTGTGGTACTTGTTCTGAATGTCGGAAAACAGCTTTCGGGAAAGCTTTCTGGGGCGGGATAGGTTTTCTGACTACTTAGTGGGTTCTTCCCTAGTTATCTCTTTTTTTTCCACCTCCCAACCCTCCATCTCTCAGATTCGCTGGTGTGCTTCCGTTCTAATTTTCTTCCCGTCCTCTCTGGCTTTTCTCCCAGAAGAGTAGCGTGCCTCCGAATCCCCTGGAGGCCTTGTGAAAATACTGATTGTTGGGCCCCACCGACTCAGTAGGTTTGGGAGCCCAGGTTTTCATGTGATCCTGATGTTGTTGGTCCTGGGACCACGCTTTGAGAACCCCTGCCGTAAAAATAAGAAATGCTCCGTAGTTAATCCCTGAATTGCTGGGAAGGTGGTTTTCATCTACTCTGCCATCAAGAAAGGGCACGGGGTCTCTTTCTATATAGTTTGCTTGCCAGTACTCTCTCATTATGACTAAAGGATCAGGGCGAGAAGAAAGATCTGAAATGGGGGCGAGAGGCGGCAGGTGGCTGGGGCGGGGGGCGGGGGTAGCAAGGTATCAGGATAGGAAAGGATATTACTGTGTTCTCGGAAATATCTTGGGAAATAATGGGGGATTTAAAAGAAGGATTTAGACAGGTGAGACATATGACCTGGGTTAAGATGCTTGGAAGAAAAGGTTTAGGTGTGAGAAAATGGTGGCTGGCTGAAGTGATGGTTGAAAGAGAGGAAGAGAGCTTTCTGTCCCAACCCAAGACCCTCTTCCAATATATGAAATGTTCAGGATGTATGAATGAGACCCAGACATTCCTGTAAGGAACTTTTTTAGGTCCAGACTTCACAAGTAGCAACTGCAGATACTTTTTGAAAAACAGCTTTACTGAGGTATAAAAGACATACAATAATCAACAAATATTTAAAGCATACAATTTGATAAGTTTTGTCATATGCATACAACTGTGAAACCATCACCGCAATCAAAATAGTGAACACATTAACTCCAAAAGTTTCCTCTTTCCAATCCCTCTTTCTCCTCTCACAGACCCTAACCACTGTTCTGCTTTCTGTTACTATAAATTAGTTTTCATTTTCCAGAGATTTATTTAAATGGAATCACACAGGATCCAGTCTTTTTTAGTCAGACTTCTTTCACTTATTTTGAGATTATATTGCTATGTGTATCAATAGTCCATTTCTTTTTGTTGCTGAATAATATTCTATTGGATGTATATACCACAACTTGTCTCTTCACCAGTCAATGGGCATTTGGGTTATATTCAGTTTTTTACTACTACAAATAAAGCTGCTATGAACATAGGAACATTCGCGTACAGTCTTTATATGGACATGTGCTTTTTTTCTTACATAGTAGGTATATGTTTAACATTTTCAGAAACTGCTACGCTGTTTTCAGAGTGGCTGAATCATTCTGCATTCCAGCAGTATATGAGAATGCCATCGTTGGCATATTACTTTTAACAGGTTTCCAGTAAAACAGAATGAGAAAGTTAATCAAAAGTTAATTCTCATGTACAAAGGCTAAGGGTACTTTTACCCAGAAGTGACGATATGAATATACATCTTCTGGGTTTTTAACCAAGGAAACCAAACCATTCTTTGAGATTACACTAGATTTGTTGTTTTGGGGAGTCTTACCAGAGATGTTACACTCTGTATGTGAGTCTGAGAAGCCAGTTTGGAGTTTAACAGTTTGCTGAATTGGCCAAAACAAATCTAGACCCAACTGTAGTCCACACAAGCTCACACTGAAGAGGTTCTTCTCAGTAAGGTAAAGGAATTCAGAGGTTTCCAGAGAGATCAGCAGATACAGAGATACAGGCATGGGAAATGATATGAGATTCTCAAGAATGAAACTGAGAGGCCATCAACCAATATTCTACCTTATTTCTATTTCTGGTTCCATTTCCTCTTGAGGGAAACTAGGCCAAACTAACATATGTCTGATTTAGGCATAGATTCTAGAGCAGTGGTTCTTAATCTTTGTAAGATAATGTACTCCTTTGAGAATATGATGAAAACTATGGACCTCATCCTCAGAAAGTTGAACATAAAGTCTCACATGTGAACTTTTGCTTATCATGTAGTATTAGAAATAAATTTCATTTTATACTTAAACTATATAAGCAATCTTCACAAAGAATGAATTTCAATGTAAATATAAATTTTTAGTTCCAAGTAAAAAAGGGATGTAAATACAAATTGTGAAGCCACATACCTCTCCTTTTGATCAAATAAATATTAACAAGTCGATTGCTGCTGCTTGTTTTGAAAGACATCTAAATTATAGACAATATGATATCTTTATATGCATGTCCGATTGACTTTGACTTCTTGAAAACAGAACCAGTGTTGAAAAATCAGATTCAGAAAGGGAAATAATGGCCAATATAATCAGAGTTCCCAATGTTCACTTTGGCAGATCTAGGTAGGCTTGTATCAAGAAACACCAGACTTCCACAAGGCTTTTAGATTGAATTATCTAATTCAGATTAGATAATTTCCTTTATCTTCCCTATGTAAGGTCTTTGACATCAGTCTGAAAAGTCTTCAATTCTAAGTAACTGATAATCAAGTCGCAGCAGTTTAAACAACTCTTGGTTTGTACTTACCACATTGTTGTGGGTTAAATTGTGTCCTCCCAAAAGATATGTTCAAATTCTAACCTCTGGTACCTGTGAAGGTGACTTTATTTGGAAATAGGATCTTTGCAGATGTAATCAAGTTAAGGTGAGGTCCAGGTAAGCCTTAATCTAATGGCTGATGTCCTTACAAGAAGAGGTAAATTCAGACACAGAGGAGACTCATAGAAGTGATATGTGAATGTGGAGGTGGAGGCTGAAGTGGTGCATCTATAAGGCAAAGAATGCCAAAGATTGCCAGCAACCACCAGAGATCAGGAGGCAGGCATGGAACAGATCCTTCCTTAGAGCCTTTAAAGGGAGCATGGCCCTGCCAGTACCTTAGTTTTGGACCTCTAACCCCAAGATCTGTGAGAGAATAAGTTTCTGTTATATCAAGCCATGCTATGGTAACAGAAGTGGGGTGCTGCTATAACAAATATCTAAAAATGCAGATATAGATTTGGAATTGGGTGATGGCTAGAGGCTAGAAGGCTTTTTTTTTTTTTTAACACCTACAGCACCTGGTCTTCCTAGGTGGACTCCCATCCAAGTACTAACCAGGCCCGAACCTGCTTAACTTCTGAGATCAGATGAGATTGAGTGTGTTCAGGGTAGCATGGCCGTACTAGAAGAGTTTTGAGACTCATGATAGAAAAAGCCTAGGATGCCTTGAAGATATTGTTGGTAGAAACATGGACATTAAAGGTGATTCTGGCAAGGGCTCAGAAAGAAGGGAAAAGGATAGTAGAGAAATGTTCTGTCATCTTAGAGAATACATATATTGTTATGAACAGAATGTTGCTAGAAATAATGAGCATTTAAAGGTATTTCTGGTGAAGACTCAGACAGAACAAGGAAAACTGTTAGAAACAAGCAAAGGTGATCCTTGTTATAGAGTAGCAGAAACTGCCTGAATCATGTTCTGCTTTTGGTTGGAAAATACAAATTTTAAGTGATGAACTTGGATATTTAGCTGAGATTTCCAAGCAAAGTGTGGAGGTGTGGCCTGGCTTTCCCTTGCTGATTATAGTAAAATATGAAAGAAAAGAGATAAATTAAAGAAGGAATTCTTAAGCAAAAAGGAATCAGCACGATGATTTGGAAATTTGCTGACTGTCCAAATAGCATGGAGACAAGGCCATGAGGGTATCTGGATAATCCTTTGGTGAAGAGATTAGATGTGTGATTCATAGATCTAATCAACTATCTCAGTAGAAACCAGGAATAGAAATGGTGTTTTCCAGGAAGGATCTGTGGAGAACCTTTGCAACTAATTGTGTGGATCCCTTTGATATCTATGGAAGACCAACATGGTTCTTGAGAATGTTATATCACCAGAAACATTGCCAGCTCAGACTGAATTGGATAGAGACAGGAAGAAATGAAGGATGGCTGTCAAATTTCTGGGGTTCTACATGCAAGAAATGTGATGTCCAGAGTGTAGGGCCACTACTGAGGGCTGGGAGACCAGGGCCACCTCAGCTGACAGTGGCTCAAGGAAGAGTGGAGCTCATGTGGCTCAGAGACTAGAGTTGATGGGGTCTCTGTGGACCCAGAAGTTGGAGCTGATGGGGCTTCCATTGGCCCAGAGGGCAGACTGAGCCATGGAGTAATTTGGGAACTTTATAAACATTTGGAAATTAAAAAACACACATCTAAATAACTTACAGTTCAAAGAAGAAATCACAAGGGAAATTAGAAAATTTTTAAACTGAATGAAAATGAAATGCAAAATAAAACTTTATGGAATGCAGCAAAAGCAGTGCTTAGAAGAAAATTTATAGCTTTAAAACGCCTATATTACAAAAGAAAATATCAGTAACCTGAGCTTCCACCTTAAGAAACTTGAAAAGGGAGAGCAAACTTAACAACAACAAAGCAGAAGTAATAATGATTAGAGTAATAATTAATGAAATACAAAGTAGAAAAACATTAGAGAAATATGAAACAAAAAAAAATTGGCTCTTTGAAAATGCCAACAAAAATTGGCAAACATTTATAGACTAACCAAGAAAAAAAAAGCAGAGAATAGGGATATCACTACCAACACTACAGAAATTTAAGAATATAAGAAAATACTCTGAACAACTTTATGCCAACACATTACACAGTATAAGTGAAAGGGACAGATAACTAGGAATATACAAATTACTAAAACTGCCTGAAAAAGAAATAGAAACTGAATAAATGTATAAAAAGTAAAGAAATCGAGTAATAAATTTTTTCTAACAAAGAAAGGCACAAGCCCATATGACTTCACTAATGAGTTTTATCAAACAGTTTAAGTTTGCTAAAACTTCACAATCTCTTCCAGAATATAGTGGGGGCCAGTAATTACTCTGATATCAAAGCCAAAGACATCACAGGAAAATAAACCATATCTATAACAATACGAACACAAAATCTTCAATAAAATATTAGCAAATTAAATTCATTAATACATAAAAAGGACTATACACCATGACCAAATGGAATTTATTCTAGTAATATAGGTTGGTTTAACATCCAAAAATAAGTTAATATATTTATAGATTTAAATACCTCACTCTCAATAATGTTTGCCAATAATAGAATGAATAAATACTGGCATAATCTCACAAAATAATGTTATTAGAAATGAGAATGTACAGTGTACAACAACACAAAACAATATGAATGAAATTCACAATGTTGAATGAAGTCAGACTTAAAAGAGTAAATACTGAATTCCATTTATATAAAGAACAAAAACAGGCAAGATCAACTTATCATGATCAAAGTTCAGAGTAATGAATACCTTTCAGGGCTAGAGGAGGGTAATTAATTGAAAAGAGCACAAGGGGGACTTCTGAAGACTGATAATATTGTTTCTTCATCTAAACACTAGGAACGTAAGTGTGTGAATATTCAACAAACTATATGTGCACTTATTTACATGTAAAATCAGCATTACTAACCAATATTTGGCTGTTCTGCATTCAAAGCATTACAACACAGGCCAAATACAAATTTTTATTACAATGTTTCACCTTATTTTCTGAGACAATTCCACCTGCCTATCCCATCTCATTCTCTTTCCATGAACTATTCTTTTCTATCTTCAATTTCTCTCCACTCACTTTATCCTTTTCTACAAAAATATAATTAGGTCTCCATTAAAAAAAAACAAACACCTTTTAATCCTATTGCCTAGTCCAACCAATGCCTTCCCTTTTTCCTTCCTGCATTATCACATTTTCTCAAGAGGAATTATTACGCATTCTCAGTGCCTTACTATATACACTGTCTCAATCCCTGGCAAGGACATTCCACACATAACATCTCTCTCTGGCCTTCCTTCTGCCCCTCCCCCTAATTGCAGCTTCACCTCAGTTCTCACCCTTCTCCAGCTCTCTGCCGCATCTACTAGTCACCTGTTCCCTCTCCTGAAATGCTTTCTTGGCTTTTATGATGTTTGATCCATCTGGGCTCTCCCTCTCTGAGCAGCTCTTCATCTTTATCTGCTCTTCCTCGTCACATCCCAAACATCAATATTTCTCAATTCTCTATTTTTTAATTTGCTCTGTCCAACACTGTCAGATAATACTCTGAAGTTTACACTTCTGGGCATGTCATATATAAATGATCTGCCCTGATTACTAAATATATTTCTAACTCTTGAACCTAGCATTTGAAACTCTCCAAATCTGACCCCAACCTATCCCGCAGACTAGGTTGGAGCCAACCAAGATGCTGGGCTAATTCCCGAATATGCCCCGGATTTGCCAATGCTGTACTCTAGTTCCTGCCGCTCCCTGCATGGGATACATTTCCCTTCTTTAAATCGACATTTTAATCTTTCGTCAGGGCTCAATCTGAGTAGCGCATTCAATGACCAAATTATTCTGACCTCCTGTTCCGCCCCGCCCCGCCGCCCACGCTCTTGCGCTCCATTGCTGGGTCGATTCCCCGCCTTGCACCCTCGCCGTTCCTGGGCAGGATCCCTACCCCTACGCCCCTCCCCGTAGTTTCTAGGGCTGTCATTGCGGACAACGTGTTTACGGTGTGCGAATGTGCTCTGGTCCTCCTCTCACCAAAATTTTTAGACCGCAGGTTCTATTTTTATCTCCTTGATGCAAGCTCAACCGCGAGCTCTCTCTCTCTCCACTTATATTTCTTAAAAAAATTTTTTTTTCCTCTCTTGTAGTCGCTTGTCAACCATTTTGACTAGGGGCTGTACCCACCAGGTCCCACTCAGAGACGCGTCGGTTTTCCCCCGACCCTGTACCCCTCTTTCCTAGCCCTGGGGCCCGCGGCTCGCCTGCTACAGAGCTTCAGTCCTCCCGGCTTCCTAGAGGGGCACGACCCCCCCACACACACACTTCCGGCGCGCGCGGCCCAAGCCGGTCCTGCTCCCTTCTTGGGGTCGGTCCCAGCAGCCCGCAGAGCAAAGGGTGAGTGAGGCGGTCCGACAGTGCGGCCGCGGGTGCTTCCCAAATCACGTCTGTCCTGCCTCACCCTCCCCGCCGCCTTGCCGCGGCCTTCTTGGCCTGCCTGTGTCACAGGCAGAGCCTGCGGCTGCACCAGGTGGCCATCTCTCCTCGACCGTAATGCCCGTCCCCCCGCCTATCCATCCGTCGGTCCATCCTTTCTTGCTTTTGTCGGTTTGCTCTCTCATCCACCCGCCCTTGCGCCCTTTGGCTCCTCAAGCACTTACCTGCGCCTTCTGTGTGCCAGGTTGGTGG